>NW_015150946.1:366643-453187 GCF_000732505.1 Cyprinodon variegatus
ATCGTTATCGGCTACATGAGTTCTAAAATATCGGCATATCGGGTATCGGCCAAAATCCCAATATCGTGCATCCCTAATTTTCGCAAACCCGCGCAGACCTCAAGCGGAAGTGCGCAGACAAAAAGCAGTTGTTATTGGTCCTTGGTTCCGGCTGTCTGTGTGGTCGTCCTTCTCGATTCGGTGCTGGGGCGCGCCATTTTTAAAAACCGAGGAACAACTACAATGGGTAACTATGACAAAAGGTTAATTGAGGAGGTGCGGGAGTACAACAACTTGTGCAATACTTGAGACAAATTATATAAACATGCCAAAGTCTCTGCCAACTCCTAGAGGGAGATCAGCCAGATCCTTGAGCAGGATCCAAAGGAGTGTTTACAAATGTAGAAGAGATAGAGATAAATACGTGAAGTTCTTGCGAGTTCTCGAATAGGCTCACCCTTGCGCTTTGGCGGGAAACTGCTGTGCGTCCCTAGAAATTTCAGACCGACGGTGCAGAAGCATGCCAGCAAAACTGGTTCGTGACCAGACCCACGCAACATTTAATGTGTGCGGTATAATCTGCCCTTTAGTCCTCGACACGGCTGACCCGGGTTTCAATCCGACCTGTGGTCCGCAAAAACCCAAAAACAGTGTCAACAATGGTAGAACTAAGGAATGATCTCAAGAGGTTTTTAGGTGGTTTAACAAAAGCCATTTTAAATTAGTCCTAGAAGGTCTGTTCATCATTCTCCCCTACCTACAGCACAGACCCCGGTCTGTCACTGCTCTCTGCCCAGCAGCGGCGCCTTCTGCGCAGGTAGATTTACAAGAAGATACCGCTGAATCCGACCACCATCCAGACACAGCTCTGGATGAACAAAAGTCAAAAATAATTTTCAGAGCTTTTGGGGCTTTTCCAAAAATGTATGGTCTCCCCAAGACAATTCAAAAGTTGTTCATAAGGAACAATTTAGCATTAGTTTGTGATGTTAAGTTTCCCCTATGCTTTTATTGCTAAATGCCGACAGACAACGAGAGCTTGATAGGAAATAACTTGCGGTTTCCAGGGGTAATCATAGGTCCAAAGCAAAGATCTGTAAGGCAGATAATTTACTAAATATTAAACAATCAATTTAGCCACTAAATAAGGCCCGCTGTTATATTCAATGCCAGCCAGGGGCGCTGTATGGGGAGGGAATTTAGGAAGATTGTAAGGTACTTGACTGAGGGGGGCCCCAATAGAAGAAGAAAAGATTTGTCCAGCTATATTTTTCAAATATAAAAAGAAAATCCAGCAGTGAAATAAATGATCTTTGTGTTCTCTCTTATTTTTTAGTTGTAAACAGCGAAACAAAGCATAAATATATTGACCAAGAAGAATTAAACAAGGATTAATCTAGCATTTAATGAGCCTATTTTGTGTCTGTAACAAACACAGAGGCTAAACAACTGAGCCAGAAAAATCACCGAGCTGAGAATTTACCTCTACAAACCAGACGAGATGTTTAGCAGGATATTTACAACATTGTCCCTACTTCATCATGTAAACAGATGATCCATCAGCAGCAGCCCCATAACTTCAACCCCCCAGCCCCCTCCCTGTCTCAGTGACAGGTGAGCAACACTGTCTTCAGGGACAGGCCAGTTAGCATGAATACAGTCTGTGGGAATTTCCCTCTTTTTACCATTCCAAAAATGTAAATCAAACTTTTTATGTATATATAAAAATTGAAAAAGTTTTTTTTTTTTATAATGCTACCTTTAAAATTAATCGCCTCAAGTTTTTCAATACTGTAACCCAGACAGCTGAAGTGCAGCAGCCTGTATTAAAATCTGTGTCAACATTAAAATATATTCAGATTAAATTACAACCATTAAAGCCATCTATAAATGCTGATCATTCTCATGAGCAGCCTGAAGCAGCCACAACAAAAATACATGTTTTCAAATGGCAACAGTATGGCTTTAAGAAACACACAAAAAAAAAAAACAAAAAAAAATGGGGTGGTCTCTAACTTTTTTAGACCAAGCAGAGGGGAAAAAAATGTGGAATCACTCAATTCTGAGGAAAAAATTAGGGAATCACCCTATAATTCCCCAAAACTAAAACCTGCATCAAATTAGACATGATTGTTATTCAGGACATGAATCCCAGCTCCAACACCAGAGATGTCCATTGAGAAAAAGAAGAGGATTAATAAACTCTTAAAAAAGAGTAAATCATCACGAAATGTTGCAAAAGATGTTGGTTCTTCCCAGTTAAAATCTGGGCCAACCACAAACGACAAAGACATGAAAGCATCAAGACAGAAAACTTAAAGCAATATGTTTAAAATCCAAAAACGCACAAATGAGGGTGGAATGGGAGGAAACTGGAGTCAACGTCTGTGACCGAACTGTTAGAAAACGCCTGAAGGAAATGGAATTTACATACAGAAAAGCTAAACGAAAGCCATCATTGACACCTGAAGAGAAAGAACAAGGTTACAATAGCCTAGTGGTGGACATGGATGAAAGTCATATTCAGTGATGAATCAAGAATCTGCATTGGACAAGGTGATGATGCTGGAGCTTTTGTCTGTTGCTGTTCCAATGAGACATATAAAGATGTCTGCCTGAAGAGGAAACGCAAATTTCTACAGCCATAGATGATACGGGGCTGCATGTCAGGTAAAGACACTGCAGAGACGGCTGTTATTACATCTTCCATAAATGTACAAGTTTACATTGAGATTTTGAACGCTTTTCTTATCCCATCAATTGAAAGGATGTTTGGGGATGATTGAATATTTTTTTAAGATGATAATGCATCTTGCCATAGAGCAAAAACTGTGAAAACATGCCTTGAAAAAAAGACATAAGGTCCATCTCACGGCCTGCAAATAGCCTGGATTTTAATCAAAAAAAAAAAAAATTGGACTAAAGTTGAAGAAAGTGGTCAGGGACAGAACGCTCCAACCTGCAGAGCTGATCTGGCGACAGCAATCAGAGAAAGTTGGAGCCAGATTGATGAAGAGTTCTGTTTGTCAATCATTAAGTTCATGCCTCAGAGACAGCAAGGCGTTCTAAAAGCAGGTGGTGATGCAACAACTTACCACTAATGTGTTGGAGCGTTCCATTTTTTTCCCTCAGAATTGAGTGATTCCATTTTATTTTTCCGTTTGCTTGGTCTAAAAAAGTATTATATCATTTCACATGTTATTTTCACACTAAGCCACAAGAGGGGGCGCTAAGCTCGTGAATATAATTTCAACATTGGGAGTTAACTTATAAAAAACAACTGAGAAGGGCTTAACAAAAATGGCACCAAAAAGAAAATCCTATTCTGCACAATACAAACTGCAAGTAGAAAAATATGCAGCCAAAAAGCAGCAGAAAGAAAGTTTGGATTTAGTGGATTTGTTTAAAAATGACACAGAGGATAAAGATTTCATTGGATTTAGTTATTTGGAGAGACAGGATGGTTTGATAAACTTGTTTGCGTGTTATTTATGCTATGGTGATCTGTACATTCTCAGTTCGTTGTTTATATGTCATGTAACGTTAGAATACCGTACATTATTCAGCCTGTTGTTGCCTCTATTCTATTTTTATTTTAGATTGCCTTTCAGGACGACATGTCTGTTCTTGGTGTTGGATTTTATCAAATACATTTCTTTGATAAAATCCAACTTTATTGTGCATTTTATGGCTGGTGCGACTTGTACTCTGCAGCGACTTATAATCCAGAAAATACGGTACTTCTTTTTTTTAATAAGCATTTAATATTAAGCACCCCTTTGTTTTTACTCTCTTCATTTAATCCAACCTTTCATTTATCCTGTTCTTTTCCCCCTTTCTGCATTTTTCCCCTTTCTGTATTTCTAGCCCATCATGCAAATGAGGACGGGGTGATCTTAACGGGGCAGCTTCTGCCTTGGTGGGAAAGCCTGCGTACTCTTCATGCTACCAGGCCAGCCAAAGTCGCGTCAAAGATGGCTGCCCTCCATGAGGTTTTCAGTTAGCTGAGCTGAGACATTTAGCAGCTTTATTGGAAAACAGGAATTACATTTCTGATTTATTTGTAGTGTGGATGCTCTGACAGAACATGTGTTTCTGTTACCTGCATACATCGACATCTTTAGCTGCATGTTCTCCATCATCCCAACAGAAACTGCAGCCTCTGCTTCAGAAGCGCGCATTCAGCAGGAGGTATTTCAGTCTCCATCTCATTTCTGACGAGATAAAAATAAAAATAAATTAATGCAAAATCAGATTTCCATTCATTTGATTCATTAGGACCTGGGCTTGTTTTACGGGGTCATTACACATGATCCAGCTGCTGATTTCCATCAATTTGTTTCTAATCTCTCGATCTTGTCAAAATGCTATTAAACAAGTACCTTAATAATTGTACGTTTCCACATCGATTATTTTGAACCGTTGAATATTATGGGCCTGATCTTGAGGTTTCCCCGCCTTAAAACCCATGCCACCTTGTTTGTAAGCACAAAGTAGAGCTTCAAAAAAGGTGCAAAGAGATTACGGTGCACAATCTAATGGGCACAACCACAACGCAGCAATCAGTACACAACGGACCATTGACCCAGAAGCTGTGTTTGTCGTAGGTGATTTAAATCATTCAAATTTAAAGTCAGTACTACCAAAATTTCACCAGCATGTTCACTGCCACACCAGAGGAAACAAAACTTTAGTCCACGTTTACACAAACAAGGCTGGAGCCTACGTTGCGACACCCCTCCCCCACCTGGTACAGTCAGGTGGGGGGAACAGGAAGATGCGACTCCTATTGAAGACACGCAATTCTGCCTTCAGATCAGGAGATGCACAAGCCTATAGCACAGCAAGAGCAAATCTGAAAAGGGGCATCAAAGAGGCCAAGTACTGCTACGAGCTTAAGATAGAGGGACACTTTTCCAATGCTGACCCCCAACGCATGTGGTAGGGAATTAAGGCCATCAGTGACTACAAACCCAGTCATCCCACCTCTGCAGCCACTGATGTCAATTTCCTGAACGAGCTGAATGACTTTTATGCTCGCTTTGAAAGAGACAACAGTGAAACTGCCACCAAGCTGAAATCCTCAGCCGACCACTTGCCAATCTCACTCTCCACCCCAGATGTCTGCAATGCACTGAGCAGGATAAGCACGCACAAGGCAGCTGGACCAGATAACATCCCTGGACGTGTACTCAGGGCATCTGCGGAGCAGCTCGCTGGGGTTTTTACAGACATTTCCAACCTGTCTCTTGCCCAAGCAGCTGTACCAACATGCTTCAAACGCACTTCCATTGTGCCAGTGCCAAAACACTCCAGCCCAAGGTGCCTTAACGACTACCGCACTGTAGCACTCACACCAGGCATAAAGAAGTGTTTTGAGCGGCATGCGACTGCAAGCCCGTGTACGCGTCTAATTCCATCATCAAGTTTGCAGATGACACCACGGTGATTGGTCTCATCAGCAACAACGATGAGTCTGCTTATAGGGAGGAGATCAAGCAATTGGCCACATGGTGCACTGAAAATAACCAGCTCCTCAACACCACCAAAACGAAGGAGCTCATCATAGACTTCAGGAAAGATTCAACAGGCAACCACGATACCATCCACATCAATGGAATAGCTGTTGAACGTGTCTCCAGTTTCAAGTTTCTGGAGACCCACATCTCAGCCAACATGTCCTGGTCATCCAACCCCCTTCTGACTGGTCAAGAAGGCTCATCAGCGCCTCTTCTTCCTAAGAACACTAAGGAACAATCAGCTTCCCTCAACAATCCTGGAGAACTTCTATCGCTGTGCAATAGAAAGCATCCTAACCAACTGTGTAAGCGCAAGGCACTGCAGCGGGTGGCGAAAGCCGCCCAGCACATCACTGGAACTTCACTACCCAACATTGAACACATCCAGAAGAAACGCTGCCTACATCGAGCCCGCAGCATTCTTAAGGACTCATCCAACAAACTGTTTTCTCTCCTACCCTCCGGCAGGTGTTTCAGGTGCCTCCAGACCAGAACCAGCAGACTAAAGAACAGCTTTTTCCCCAGAGCTGTCTCTTTACTGAACTCTAACCCTCACTGATGGACTCTACTCTCCTTCCTCACACCTTCCACCATTTTTCTATTTAGTTGTTTTACAAGACTGTAATGTTCACCTGCACTCCTGACTGTTACTATTGTAACAACTGTTTACATGCATCTTGCACTACTCACCTTGACTGAATATTGATTTGCACTGCTGACTGCTTATATTTGCACTGCCAACTGTTTATTCACAGTACCAATTGTTTACATATACATTTGCAATAACGTACTTTAACTGTAATATGCATTTACCTTCCACTGCACTTTAATTTAGATAGCTTCTGTCCAAACTTTATTTATTTTATAGTAAAACCCATCTCTATATATGCTATTGTAAATAACTGTAAAAACCCTTTTATAGTAATATCCACCTGTATATTAAATTCGGTACATATCCAGCTGTAAATTTAGTTCATAACACTAGTTATCTATATATTATATTCATTATTTATAATAGTATTCATCTCTATACTCATTCAGTAGAAACCCATGTCCTGTATTTATGGAACCATTATTTATCCTGCACTTGCTGCTATTGCACTTCTGGTTAGACCTAAACTGCATTTCGTTACCTTGTACCTGTACCTGTGCAATGACAATAAAGTTTAATCTAATCTAATCTAATTTTGCATGTGTGCCTTCAACAATATGCAAATATGAACATTTTTATTTCATCTAGGTGCAAAGAGATTTCTTTTTTTTTTATCCGAAACTCAACTGCTGTTGGAAAAAACATCAGTGGAGAAAAAAACATGAATAGTCACAAAGTAATGCAGCAGAATGGCGGACAGTCTTAATAAAGTTGAACCAAATTTAAATATTGTCAGGTGTATGATTAACAAAATATTACATTCATCAGAGAACACACTGTAGAGGGCCTCAAAGTACAAATCTATTTTTTTCTAGTTCAAAATGATTTCACTTTTAATCCATTTGTTTCTAATGCTCCTGTGCCTCTATAACATGATATGCTTTTTTCAGCTCCACTGGGGTTTATATAAAAGTCCTTAATTTGTCAGGTTTGGCACACAAGCCTTGAGTTTGACTTGAGTGCTCTAAACATGTTATATTTTTTATTGTCTTTTACAATAGTTAGTTTAAATCCTTGGTAAATGAAAAGCTAACAATAAAACAATTATAATTAGAACAAAATGTACACTTTTTTTCAGTAAAGAAATGTGTATAAAAAGTATATTCTGTACCCCTTTAGCCTTGTATAAATACTGTGATTAAAAAATAACTAATTTTGGTGAAAAGGTTGTAGATATGACCTAAGGCTGAACTATTTCTCAATTTAATGAATCATTCAAAGTTTTATGAAGTTTTCAATTTGGAAATCCTGGATTTTTTCTCTCCTCCCAGACTTCCATAGCTCAGAGTGACATTGATCCATTGCTGTACTCGAATGTAATAAGTGCACATCAATGAACATAAAATGGACTGATGCCACTCAAAGCTATGGAAGCCCATGGAGTGATATGGAGGAAAAAAATAAAAATAAAATCATAACATAAACATAAAATTGAATTACTCAATAAAAATCGATTACTCATCAAGCCATAATCAGAACTGATAAACCAGATAATAATAACAGTGCTAACATTTATATTAGTTATATGTTCAATGTTTGCTACATATGTTTGAAAGCTAGAAACAGGATTGTTTTAGTTTAGCCATACAGAATTCTGAAACTGTACCTTAATCTGACAGCAGATGGCGCTGCTGCCTTCATGTGGCTTAATTTGCTCTCAAAGCACCACACCCTGACACATAGATGATCTTAAAGTCCATCAGAGAGCTGGCTGGTGTATTTTATGCTCACGAAAATTAAGAAGTTTGTTTTGTTTTTTTTGACAAGTGGGGTCTAAAATACAGACTGTCAACTATTCTGAAAGCTGTTGTGTGAAAATGTTCCAATCAATGTCCTCCATTGTCTATATTGTAACAATATATTACATATTGCTACGAAAATATTGTAGTAGTAAAACCAGTGTGGTTGCGAGGGATAAAAAAAAGTAGCAAAGCAAAAATAATTATATTATACAGTCGTCATTTGTGCTTAGTTTTGCTCCTCTAAAGAAGCAGTCGCTTGTAAATTTAGCTAACGGCTTGATTAGCTCACTGCTAACTACACCAGGTGCACCGGGTTAACTGCTAACCCCATTAACATAAAATAAATACCTTTTGGTAAAAGCAACAACGGCATACATCCTAAATTCGAAGCATTTAAGGCTCTACAAATACAACTAACGCTAAAAACGCCTAAAAACACTAAATAAGGAAACACTCACCTGGGCCGTTGACTGAGACGCCATCATGCTTCTTACAGCTGTGATTCCGTTCTTGACCAAGTGGTGGCGCCCTACTCTACCCATTTGACGGATTCTCGCGAGAATAAACGGGATCCAACGCGAGGAGAATGGGGAGATCGATATAAATAAGGATTAAATATTACTGAAGTTAAATATTACAACTGAAATGACATGTTAGAAACCTATGTTGCAGGAAAGAAACATTGATTGGTCTTCCTGTGTGGAAGTTAAATATATATATTTTTATTTATCTTGTAAAGAGTGCAGATGCAGAAAAAAGTTTAACTGTTTTTCCTTCAAAATATTTATTCTTTGGTTCTCAAACCTGTGAGCTCCAATCAATATATTCTTGCTCAACACAAAAATTTCAGAGCAGCTTCAAAGTGTCCTGCATTGATAGAGAAATATGTTAATTTTGTATGAATAGATTTGGGGGATGGCTAAAAATGGATGAATAGATTGATCGTTTGATGGATTACTGAGCTTATGAAATGACAAATGAGTGGGCATATGGAAGGATGGGATGATGGATGGTGACAGCCACATGACTTGATTAAAGAGTAGATACACAAGACAGGAACATTTGTAATGGGATAGAACATCTGAAAAAAATATATATAAATATATATCTATATATATATATCTATATCTATCTATCTCTATATATCTATCTATATCTATATATCTTTGCATATTGTACTTCATAGTGATCCATAAGAGAAAGACAAAAGGAGTCCAAACAACCTTTTTTATTAGAACCATACAGCAGATATAAAGGTCTATTGCAAATCAAACACTCCCATCAGAATGGAATATGTGCTTTAACAGACAGTATGCTCTCTGCAAGAGAAATAAATTAAGATAGATAAAACAAATAGAAAGTGAAAGAAGGAAAACAATGAAACAAAGCAAGATCGTTTTCCTTTGTCACAAAATATATAATGAAAATAAGTGAAAGCAGATCATTTAACTTGCCAATTAAGAAATCGAAGGTCTAAATTTCAAAACAAAAGCAGAAAGAGTCCAGAAAAAAAAGAAGCCCAGAATAGATCTTATGCAGAAGTAAAAATTTGGTTTTACCTGAAAAAATTCCCCTTTTATCAATCACAAAGTGTAGTCTACGTATCTGAGTCTAACCATGAGCCCTTAGATAAACTTTAGTCACAATGTGGTTAAGAAAACAAATACTGTATTTAAAGCCTGCATTAAAGCCATAATAGCAGTGGATAAATAAAAGGCAGAAACAGTGGATTAACTGAAAGCATTTTAAAGAGAAAACCTTCCTCAACCTCAACCTTTATCTGAAGCAAGACTGGAGGACTAAAAGAAACTATATATTTAAGAAGACTGCAGTTTGATCACAATTATATATATAAAAAATAGATAGATATGATCAAGGCATTGCTTATAAAAATATCTGGAGGAGGTTTAATAGGTTTTTAATAAATCATTTGGGGGGGGGGGGGGGTGTAGAAAAAATAAATGTATAAGGTTAGAACAGAAATTATATTTACTTTATATAGACAATTTAACAGTATTTGGACCAATTAAAGCTGCTACATATAAAGATTAAGATTTTATTTGTTGCTGTTAGGCTTGTATTTCTAATTCAAGCTTTTGGATCAGCGCTCGTGGCTTAGACAGATTTTTAGTGGTGTTCTTGTCTATGAGATGTGACCCTTTAACAGTTGAAAAGAAAAATAAAGAAAAAATATTTTGCAAGTTTTTCTGCAAATCTGCACCAATGAATGAAAACGAAATCCCACCACCGGCGTATTTTTCTCCCCGCCACTGTACGACTACACTACGCTCCTCTTCTTTAGTCAACAACTAATGTATTATTTATTCATCTTTTATAACATGTTTTTTTTTTTGATTTCTTAAAATAAATTTCATACAAATCTATAACCCCATGTTTAGAAATCTTATTTACATTTTTTTTTATTATTAAAAGAGACTATGAACCTCTTCTCCCATCTTCACTTAAAAAGCTTAAACAGAAAAACCTGAAGGCATTTTTCACTCAATTGTTTTCAATTTATCCTCATCAGAAAGTGAGTCAGAAAACAGCATTCACCAATGTAAGAGAGAAAAAACAAACTACACCCAAAATATTTGTGAAATTGGTTCATTAATCCAAGAATCAGGTGACCAATGCAAACACAAAGAGGAGGTTTGAACTTCCTGACCCCTTCCGATCCAAAAAGGAGTCTTCAATATGCTTAATGGAACAGACTGCCATAGAACAAGTGTTTGAACCTTAGAAACAGAGCCAGAAGTGGTTTGTGAGGAAAAAACTGACAGAAACGAGAGCAGACTCTTGTTTATCAAATAAATAGCGCCCCCTGCAGGTAATCCTACCCACAACAGGGCAAGCCACTGTGGTCTTCGGTTGTAGTAGTGAGATCTGTGTTGGGTTCAGTCTGAAGAGCGAGTGGGCTTCTATGCATATCATTTGAGCCAGTGTTGCCTCGCGTACTGAATGAGTGTCAGACAGTGTTTGTGGGTCTGTTAAAGATTGCCATCCTCGGTGCAGCCGCCTCCTGCTGTGTACCGAAATTCCTGCAGGTTGGAGACGCCGTGAAAATGGACAAAAGCCCCGGCGACCACCAGGATGTGGAACAGCTGATGGGAGTGAAACTGTGACAGAGAGAGGCGAAGAATAAAAGTTGTGTTTGACAAAGCAAGGAGACACTGAAATCCTAATTCAACAGAGTAAACAGACACTCACCCAGATGTCACACTTGCCAGGGAAGAACCTCTCTGGGATGCGAGCGGCATACAAACAGGCGCCGGTGATGTAGAGCGTCGCCATGAGCAGCAGCCAGCCCATCTGACCGATAGTGGTGGCTTTGATCAGACCCTCGCTGATGACAAAGTGAAGGGTGGGAACCACGCCGCTCAGACCCAAACCCACAAACACTCCTAAGCAAAGAAACAATTTCCAAACTGAATCACCTTGGAAACGACCCGATTACATCCATGGACACACCTTGCAGGAGCAGAACACCTTGTTTACCTGCTCTGACTGCTCTATACTGTGGCGTAGAGAAGAAGTCGCATTGTGATACTATGATGGCAGCCAGTCCCAGGACACACACAACAATCAGGTAGATGAAGCAGGGCTGAGGCGAACAGTAGAAGGAGTAGTACAACCAGGGGACGAAGGAGCCCATGATCAGGAAGGCAATCCCACTGTAGTCCAATCTATACAGAAAAACATAAGCCAGACATTAGAGCCTTTTCCAGCCTTTACTTGCACTGATGCAAAACATCCGACAGTTGAGTCTCTTACTTGGAAAAGATTTTGGACACGCCCTCTGAGTGACAGTAGACTGTGTGGAAGAGCCAGGAAAAGGAGAGGCAGAGGATGGCTCCGAGAAAAAACATCCCAATCACTACCTTCTCCTGGACTGGAGCCACGAAAGACATGTTGGGTCTGAACATGTACATGAGACCCAGGCAGAGGAAGAACAGGCAGCCTGCAGGAGAAAAGGGAGGATTAACGAATGAGGGGAGAGGTCCACAACAAGATCTCTAGTTCAACACTCCTTGTCTTTTAAAATGGATTCTACTTGTTTTTCATTAAAGCTATAATATTGTATATAATATATACATATATATTTTAGTATTTGAATTGAAAAGCAAAATTTGTATTTTATGCAATATGTCTGCATGTGGCTTCTACAGCAGTGACTCATGTCATGGTAGGAGCTTTCAGAAGCTTCATCAAAATATAGAATCCAATAATTTTTTTCTTCCACTCAACTTTCCGCTAATAATTACAACTCTTAAATTTGCTTCTTTAGAAATCTGTTTTTATGCCAGGTTAATGACCATCTGCTAGAAAATGTTGAACCAGCAGCTTTTCCAATTATTATTGAAACCAGAGGGTAAAGTTGCATAATCAAAAATAGTTGTTTTTTATGCAACGCTTTAATACTCTTAACAACGGAGCTTTGGGTTTTAATCAGCTGTAGGTTTCAAAGATCAAATTTCACAGAAATATTCCACTTTGCATGCGATGGATAGATGATATAAACCTTATAGTTTATGGAAATGAGCAAACATTTATAATTAAGGAAAGCATTTTTTCTGCAAATTTTAGATGCATTTCTGTTAGAAAAGAGATGCATCTAAAAGTTGCAGGAGGACTGAATAGAAGGGTACAATAAAACACATCACTAGGGGGAGAGGAGAGCTCCAGAAAGTTGTTTTGCATAAATATTGGACTAACTTGAAATCCTTGGAATATAGTCACACATGCTTTCAACTCTTTTTAGTTGGCTTGGTAGCCGTTTTATAACAAGAACTGTGTTTTGCAAACAGATTACAGAACAGGCTGTCTAAGTATGAGGATTAAAGAATAAAATAGGGGAAACTTTCTATTTCAGTCCTTATTGTGCTTTAAGCTTATTGTTTTAATGCATTCTCTGGAAACAAAGATAAGGTTCATGTTCGGATCATAGATTGAGGTTAGGATTAGAGATTGACCTAGCAGATGTGTCCAAATGTTCCCCGTCTCCGTGTGGATTCTGAAGATGCTCTTAAAGCAGGCGCGGAATGAAGGCATTGGTGGTCTGTGGCCGTGGAGCAGGAAGTCGTTGTCTTTGAGCCAATCAGGGAGCACGTCGTGAGGGATAACACGCCACCGACCCTCCCACATCTGTTTGGTGAATAAAACATGACATATTTTAATCAACTTTTTCCCCCAGAAGGCAGTTAATGAATAAGACTAAAATACTGTTTTGTGGGAAACTGGGTACAGCACAGCAAACTAAAGCTGGGTATAATATCTCCAGCGAAGGTTTCAGCATCACATTATCAGATTAGATGTTGCCCAACATAAACAAATGAAGTGAAGCATGAAATTGGAAACATGGCAGACAGAGAGAGGGGTCTCTCCCTGCATCCCTCAGATTAATTCTAGAGATTTACGAGCTGCTGGCTGTGAAAACTTTTATAGATTCACAAAACTCCATCAATATCATCTATAAGTCCGAGCACTTAGAAAAATACTGACGTCATCCAAATGTTGCCTCATTGCAACCACACTAGATGGTAAATAGATTAATAATTATCTACAGCTGCATAAAAAGCACACAATGTCCTGCTACTGTAACTAAGCAGCAATGCATTTTCAGCTCCTCTGTGTGGATTACACCAAAGAAGCAGATTAAACACCAAATTATGCTGCAACTATTGCAAGAAAATCATATTTCATTTGTTGGCCTTATTGGGTAATCTTCCATTTTGGCCAATGTCCAAATATGATCTGTTAGACCTGCCATTTACAGCCTGGAGAACCTGAAAGAAGTTTACTTTAGGGCATAAGGTCATTATAATCTTTATGGTTTTATTGGCTGTTTTTACTGTGTGGCTTTATTTAGTAAAACTACAGCCAGCATAACCAGGTAGGAGCATAGAAGAAGAAATGACATAATAAATGTTTTTCTACCTTGTGAACAAACTCTTCCATCCTCTCCATGGCGTGATGGGCTTGCAGCAACGGAGTCATTCCCATGAAGCCTTCATCGCTGATCCTCTCATCCTCGGTCTGATCCTTCTCCTCTCCCTCTCTTCCCCTTTCATCCTCTTCAGTTATCCGTTTCTCTTCCTGGCACTCTGCGGACGACTGAAAGCCAGGAAAATTATGTTATGACAATGGATTTAGGCTTTGACCTACAGAGTTTTAATATATATAGTTTCAATCAAATGTTTTCTTTTTGCTGCTGCTTCTCTTCTAACAGTGTAGTTTATTAATAAGAGGCTCAACAATCAGACGGTGTGGAATTAGTCTAAAAAATCTCTATGCACAGCTGGCTGGTGATAAACATGCAGTCATAACTAGCATATAAACAAACATTGGAACCAAACTCTGACCCATAAGTAGTAATACGCAGGCTGAAACAGCGACGCTTCATGTGGAATCAGTGGAAAATAATTCTAAGGAATGATGCATAAACGACTTTTCATAGCTTTAATCATCCAAAGCTCCCACGTCAGACGATACTTTCTTAAGAATGAAGATGAACTGAAAAATCCCCCTTCTGTTGTTCCTATCACTCCAAAGGAGGAAGGAAAATGTGGAAATTTAGGAAAAAGCAATGAGACACAGAAAGAAAAAAAGACAGTTATCAGAATTAACTGAAAACTAATCTTTTTTTTTTATTTATTTATATAAAAATCCACTGGAAAAAGCTGATTTTGTCTGTTTTTAGAAGAATGACTCCTCTAATCAAATGTACTTCTCAGTTCCTGTGGTTTATGGTTTTCTTACATCTGCCATCCATAAAGACTTATTTTAAGGCATCTGCAAAAAAAAACAAACAAAAAAAAATATGTAGGACTGAATAAACAGCTCTAAAGAGCTTTTTCATAAATTTATAGTATCAAAGACAATGTAGGGGAGGCAGGAGACGGTAATTAAGGGTGTAAGCGTAGCTGTCCATTACTTAGGCCTGTTGTTTCAGTCACCTCCTATAAATCCACACTCAAAACATTTTACATATTAGCATATCTATTTTTATTCGCAACCAAGTCTAACATGGAGCAGAATTATCTCTGGGAGCGGAGGGAGATTTTTAACATCGCTGACATCTGGACACTCGTAAATGTCTAAAGTTCTTCTTATAAAGGTTGCAGATAATAATGTTGCCAATCATTGATGCATATGCCCTCTGATTTGAGTTGGTCCATAACGCAAAATATTTATGTTGACGACATTAAACCCACTTCACATGCAACAAGTGAGTTAACCTATATTAACCTCAGGGATACAGGCCATAAGGCTTGGGAGTCACATTTCGCTTCGTTTCAAAGTATCTGCATGACCGGCCAAAGATTCGACCCACCCCCCTTGGAAGCACCAAGGTTGGCCGCTCATCAAACACACTCAGATGTTTATTCCTTACATTGAGTTGCTGTCATACTTTAGCAGAAAGCCTTTCCAATTTTTTCCCAGAATATAATTCATGGAAATTACACCTGAGACACACGGCTAAAGCTTCTAGGAAAGCTTCCTTCTTTTCCTAATATGTAAAGCACATCACTTGCACAGCGCCTTCTGACTTCACAAAATAAAACAGCCTTGATAAACATTTCATTTAAAAAAGTAAAGAATGATTTTTTTTTAAAGCCACAACACTTTACCTCACAAAACACATTTATATTAAAAATATCAGAGTTTTTTAAAAGGTTTAGGATACCATCCATCCATAAGGTCTTTAAAAAATAAAGATTAAGTCTATGGAGAGTTTAAGAGAATTTGAGCTAACTCTTCTTCTTGTGCATTGTTTCCATTAACACCACTGCCAAGTTATTTCTACTGAAGCAATATTTAGGGCGTGTGTGCGCACAGATGCTCCCAGAATGTCTGATACAGAGGTAAACGGACTTATCGGTGAAATGCAGGCACACCCTAAGCTAAATTACACAGCGCAATCATTACGCTACTCTATTAGTTTTATTTGAGTAATTTTCCATTGAGGGAGGAAGAGGAAAAGTAGGACAGGACAAAAAGTTTACACCCCTACACTAATCTAAATATTTGTTTCTGTAACAACATTATAAAGATGTTATCTTATTGAGGTTAGATGTACTTTTTTTTTTCCATGGAGGTTGATGATGTAATACTAGAAATGTATGCAAATGTTATTTTAAAACAGAGCTGGTTACCAGATGACGTGTTTACCAAAATGAGTCACACTGGTATAATCAACTTGGTAAGTTTAAGAAAGTTTTAATAAAATAAAAATAAAAAAGCAGTTTGGAGTTTCCATACATAAACATTTTCTTCACTCTCCACAGACGCATAAGCAGATAAATCTGTCTAAATTGATAAGCAGAGATCAGAAGTCTTCATTCTGAGAAGTAAATCTGGACGTTTTTCTTCAAGGTAACAGAAAAGGCGACTTCTCCTCGACCACAGAAAGCCTATATCCAGCTCCACTGAGACTCATTAGCTCCATGTTGTTCTTTCTGGTCAATCTCACCTGATTAATGACTAGTTTTATGCAAACACACCTCTAATACACTCGCATTATGAAGTTTACACTGTTCTAGAATTAAATCATGAATCAGCAGTAGAAGTATGTGATGGGAGGAAAAAATAACTTTAGGAAGCTTCAGAAAAATGCAGCTGAGGGCAGCTTTTAGGAAGCAGTGCAAGCTAACAGGAACACAGAGAGTCTGAGGGTATAACGAGCCAAAGAGGGAAGAGCTCACCCCTGCACACATTAACCTCTGGTCAGGATGGAGGGATTCACCATGTGACTTACACATGTTCACTACTGTCTTGGGATTTTAGAAAAAAGAAACCATGACCCTCAGAAACAGCATGGAGACTGGAGGAGACTTTGTTTCCCGTTTTGAGCAGGACAGAAGAATCTACATCAGACCTACTTTAATATTTTTAAGTTGGAGGACTAAAATCAGCCAATTTACTGTGTTTAATTCCTGAACAACAGGCGGGAATATGTGATTATGCAACAACACAGCTAATTTTCTATCTGTTGCATCATCGTGTTTCACCAAGTTTCAACACCTTGCAGCTAACAACAAGATCGCTGTAAGAAACAAGATCCAATATTGTTTTTATTTACTTATCTTAACAAAAACCGAGTTCTGTCAACAAACTTTTGAAAAAAGGTTCTAGTACAAGTGTTTAGGTTTAACTAAAAGGTTTTAGATAACACAACAAAACCTGAAATAAAATACAAATGGGCAGACAACGAGGTGAGTAAGTCTTTAAAAGATATGGCTACAGCTCTATTAATTACATTTTTCATCTTATTTACTAAGAGCATAAAGCTCTGGTATTATAAGTTTAACCCCATTTTTCTGTTTTGGTCACTTTGCACACTTGGAAAGTACAAATATCTACCCAATAACACGCTGTGCCATTTTTAACACCCGTTATATCCACATCCCCTTTAATCAGTGTTGTGCAACACAAATCGCTTTGAAGGACTAAAGTTTAGGGTTAGCTACTAGCAAGTTGTTTTTCAAAAAGGGGTATGTTGTAATAGTTGGATATTTCTGTTAGATTAAATAAAACAAGATTACAGGAAGCGTTTTCATAAAGCGTGCAGAGAAAAAGAGAAGTGTAACAGATAAAATGAAATGGTAAACAGGATGTGGAGTACCAGCCTTAAAGCTTCACCACAGGCACACAGACAGACATCACTCTGTAATACAAGGCTGAAATGAGGCTCTGTGATGGCTTCAGACACTCTGCCTTCTGGTGACTCCTTATGCCTTCTCGGGTGTCCGTGTCGTCTTACAGCAGGTAAAAAGGTTAAACCCTAACCCCACGGCGTCTAAAATGAACACAAGGGTTGCCTCAGAGGAAGTCTGTCTGGTACATTTAACTAATTCAGGAGTCTGCCTTCATGAGACGATATCATTAGCACTTCCCTAAGCGATGAAGCTGTTTATGGTCAAAACAAAAAGAAAACATTTATAAAGAATAAGGCCAGGACAGATGGGGGGGAAATAAAAAACACAGAAAGAAAGGACCCGACTTGAAATTTCCGGCAGAGCCAGCTTCATAATGATGCAGCCCCAATTACTATAGCAGTGTGACTCATCCTGAAGGCTGTAGAGCCTTGAAAGTGGAGCGGCTGTCGATAAGTGGAGGTGGTAAAAACCTTGGACAGAGAGGCTCCTGATCAGAGCAAACAGTTCTCATTTCAAGAAGCTGCTTGTAAAACAAACTGTACCGTAAACCTTATGTTTCAGCAACTATACCTCTATAAAAATATCTACAACCTTGTTAAGTTTCCAGGGATTTCAGTCGCATCTCTTTGTATTTTAGATATAAAAATATATATTTATACATTTAAGTTATTATACCACTTTTATTATTTATTTATTAGTTTTGTGGGGATTAGCCTTTTTAATTAACTTCTAAGGCATATTTAATGGTGACCAAGAAAAATAAGCTTCAGCAAATAAAATCTCCCTTTCAACTATAATTAACATCTTTTGCACTTTTTTTACACTTCTTGAAATAAAGTGTGCACAGACTCAGAGTTTATACGTTTCTGTAAAGAAATGATAAAGCAAAGTTATTTGAACTCTGCTGTAAACTTTAACATCACACGGCTAAAAGATTACAACAGATGAAAACAACTATAGGATTAAAAGTATCTAAAAGGAGGTACCAAAATCCTCCTTAAAACATAATTTAAAGTCATTCTCTAAATGGCTCTTTAGAAGCAATATTTTAATACAGGAGTTTCGAATATCGTCACTTCTACATTTCTGGACTTTTAAAATAAAATTTCCTTTAGTGAGAATGTGCAATGATGTTTAATTCTGTTAGCTAGCAGGTCGGCTACGTGCCTAATGAGTCCTCTTTCATTATTAACGTTAGGAGGTGAGGTCTGGTTTTGTTTTACACTCTGACCTAGTAAGCCCACACCATACCACATGCCTCTGAACAAAACCCCAAAGCCCCTGATAGCATGTTAACAGGTGCGTCCTGTACTCACCCCGTGGCGCTCGGGGCACTCTGTGGTGCTGAGGTGATTAGTTGAAGAGCCTGAGGTCGGGGGCATCTCTCCTTTCTCCCGTGGACTCATGAGACCTGCAGGTGAGCAGTTGGTGGCGTTTTCTATGAGGTTAGAGTTTCTGTGTCGCAGCACAAAGGCTGGGCCCTCGGCCCTGTTTGTCTCTCCTTCGTCCAGCTTGAAAGGCTGGACCGTCTTCTACAGTAAAACCCAAAGGATCTCAACTGGACGAGAAGACTGAGGCGTGCAGAAGGAAGCTGTGGCACAACCTGAAACATTAAAAGCTATTTCAGTGCAAGTTAAACACTAAATTAACATCTTAAATTTGAAACCAGTATTTTAATATAAACCATTGTGGATTTTTTGTGACAGATCAACACAAAATGGTGCATTGATGTGAACTTGGGAGGAAAATTAGCCGCTTTATAGAAATATCTCTGGTTGCGGCTACAGCTGAAGCTTTTGAGGTCTGTGTTTATGAGCTTTGCATAACTAGAGAAATTTTGCTTGTTTTTCAGAAAATAACTGAACCATGGTAAAACTGGATGAAGATCATCTGTAAACATCAAATTTCCTGTGTCTCCACAGATTAAAGTTTTAATGAATAAATAAACTTTTATCTAAACACTTTAATTTCAGCTCTGCCTAAAGTATATGTAAACAGGAAGCTCTCTACTAAAATAAGGAGCATTACTTTTTGTAATGCTGCCCTATAACTGCTGTGAATAAGGTTCCCTGTAACATAATACTGCCACCACCATGTTTTACTGATGGGATGAGTGTCATATGGTGTGTACGGTGTCCTAGTGGGATGGATTAACTAATAGCTTGATTTCTGCAGATAATTTTATTTAGCTTTATTAGAATAAAGGGATGTGAAAACAAATATAAATAGGTGCTAAATTGTTTAGCTTTCTACTGATGAAACATTTTTAAAACCATGCATTACTAGCTGAAAACAAACAGTTTTTTTTAGAAGAATATCACACTTTGTGAACATTGAATACCTTGACTTCTTTGAACTTGAAGATGGGTTTAAGTTCAGACTTTAAGGGACCAAGCTGGAGAGAAGCTGCACTCTGGGTAGAAATTGGAGAGGGAGAAAAAAGGTTTTAGTCCAAATTTATTCCCAAAAATATTACCATTTAAAGCCAACTTAGAAATGTGAAGACAAACCAAATACCAAATAGGGTAGAGAGCATTTATTAATGAAAGCAAACTGTGCAGACGAAAAACTCATTACTGACTTTAAATCTAAAAGATTTTTTTTTATTCTTAGCAAGTCAAACATATCACTTAGTGCATTGAGGGGCTGTATTAATAGCCTAAAGGCTGCATTTAAAGTCTGCAGAAAATTACAAGCTGCCAAGTTGCTCTTGTGGTGAGCTGTTTCACAACGACAGGCATCAAGGACAGCAACAACACATTCACATACAGGAAGTACAACTATTCCCTGGTGACGTATTGTTTTCAGTGTTAACTGTTAAGAGTCGCCATGGTAAAAAGCTGTGACCCAGTTCTAACCCATCTAAGCTTGTGAAGGGGTACAATAATTAACAGTAAACCCCTAAACTTGTGAAGAATTCTCCAAAAAGTCAATGTTTATTACACCTTTTACAGCTTACATCTAAAGCTTGGCTCTCAATCCTCACTGTAGCAATGAACAGCTTTATTTGCCCCACAACACATACAGCAGGGATTATACACTGTGGGAATAATAAGTCCTTAGGTAAACAACAGAGTTAGTTCCAAACATTACAGATCTAAAGGATAGATAAGAGAAGATAGTAACACGTACGACTGCTAGAATGTTTTACAGATGAAATGAACCTGTGATGTTATCCAATAAAAAGACTATTTAAGATTAACTGATATGTTGAAATCAAGCATCTGTGCACTCAGGGATGTCTTATCGATCTGTGCCTGTTCTTTTCCTGAGGCCCAGATGTTATCAGAAATAGCCGGTGCGCTTTACTTTGGTGGCTGCACACTCATTTCCTGTCATGATGAAAAGTTTCCCTTGAAAGCTACTTTTGATGTGTATTTTTGAAGCTGTGGTTCAGCTCCCAGGAGGATAGTGTCACATGTTCTGACTGTGAAACGCACAAATATTCAATATGAAAAGAAATACAAACTAAGTAAAAAGGTCTGCATGAGGGGAAAAGCTAAATAACAGAGGCCTAGTCAACACTTAACTAACAATTTCACTCACATTTAGCTTTCAACACACATTGTAAACTTCTGTTTAAAAAGTAATGTTATGAAACTGTTACACTGAGAAAAAGAACAGTACAGACTGGTCTGACCCCAAACAGAGATAAAAAAGGACTTATTTGATGGAACATAAGATATGGAAAGAACACAAAGCAACAACTCCTTCACACACCCAAACCATAACCGGCTTCCAAGTATCTGAACCGCCTCCCAAGTTGTTTTAGCCCTGAGACCAGCTGACACATTATGTCTGTCCACAACAGGATGCAGAATGAGTCATCCAACAGTTTGCTGCTTGGTAGCGATGATCACAGAGGCTCCCAGACGAGCAACCAGCTTGACTTTTTCACTGCCAATGCCCCATTTAAGGATCGGTTTCATTTCTTAGATTAAGAAACAGTAATTTCCGTCTTTCCCTGCTGGCTGGAACAGGTCCCACTGTACCTCGAAGCTAAGACCAAATATTTTCTTTCTACTGCTCATACATAATGTAAATAAACCATATTATTTTTTCATAAACATTCATAAAGTTTAAAAGGTAACCCATTCAGTCATACTTGAGGCATAAATCGCCATAATTTTAATAATTAAAAGCAGGCAAACATAAATAGTTAATCAAATTTATAAATTAAAAGCATTTTTAAACTGCATTACAAAATTAACATTAAAACATAATGAAGCTTAAGCTTAACATTACTTCTAGTGAGGAGGTTTGAGGTGAAAACTTACTGCATAACAAACATGGATGATATTGCAGCCCTGAAATGTCTAAATAAACCTAAATCTTAAGCTTATTTCAATACAAAGAACATAGGATTGAAGAACAACACAGGTATTTCTGTGCAAGATGTCTCTGATTTTGCCCTTACAGTCTATTCTTAGTACTTTGTCACAAAACTAATTTTATTTGCTATGCCTGTTCCTGCTTGTTTTCTGTCTGACATACCAAATTCAAAGCATTTTGCTGCTATCCACTTAGAAGAACAGACAGGAACCCACCCCCCACTGTAACAAAGCAGTTTGAAAGCATTCAGGTTGAGCAGATCACAAAGCACTCATGTGAAATGTTGCACGCCATTGCATTACATGCTACATTTATTGCACCTAAAACTGATATATTTTTATTTAGAAAAAAATAAATCTTGATAAGCACATTTTACAAAACTTTAATATAATAACCAGCATGCATGCACACTCACATGTCATATATAGCAGCAGAGCAGCTGACACTGCAACTAAGTAATGTGGAGCCATTTACTGGTGTAGAGTAGCAACTCGCCTCAGAAATCAATCACTGTAACCAGCACCAACTTCACAGAACTTAAATGAAAAACTGTTGAAAACTGAATAAAAGGATCAATACAGAATGATTTGTACTTCTATTTCCCATGTAGGAAAATAAACTCGCTGTGAAGAGATCACAGCTGAAGAAAATGGGATATAAAACACAGAAAAATAGTTAAGGTCTCTTCTGCCTCAACATTTAAGTGCAGTTGGAAATTAAGAGTGTCAGGCAGCAATCATTTACTTGAAAATATGCATTAGTAAGAAATAAGCCTACAGAAGGCAAACCAAGTCATAACAACCTTGCAAAAATGTTTGAGCTAACAAATGAGTCATGTAAGAAAAAAAGAGGAAGTTTGGCAAACAGAAGTAGGTCAAATATTTACATGGGCATAAAAAAAAAAAATGGAGAAAACGTAAATAACAGGAACAGTTTTACAACAAATTCACAGCTTTAACTTTGCTGGATGGCAGCAGGAAAATGTAGGTTCTCTGTAATGACACACAAACATGTAGGTCACAGACAATTTGAAAGTAAGGGTTGTTTTCTTTACTCTCACTCAGTAGGAAGTTAATGTGGGACAAAGGTCAAGCTGTAACACAGCAGTACTTTAGTGGCAGGTCTATGTACTGCAGATACCATAACTGTCAGATGGGCTTTTTTTACTTTTAACTAACTGGGTGATGATTAGGAATCCTTCATGTCAAATTAATTAAATATTACGATTAAAAAGAAAAAGGAAAAAGATAAAAACATAATGTAATCCAGATGTCTGTTTCAGGTGAAATTTTACCAAGCAGCAAATTACAACACCAGAATTTCCCCATTGTAGGACAATAAAGGGATTTTCTATTCTATTGAAGGTTCTCCACTAGAAGATAAACAAAGCTACAGAATACGCATCAACTTTACAGCTGAGCAGGTTTAATGAAAGAAAGAAAGATAAAAACAAAAAGTGATTCATTAAAATAACACTGGACTAAAAAAAATCATCTAAAAGCTGCAATGAATTTCAGAATTGGTATAAACCAAAGAAAAGCAAATATGGGTCACCTTTTAAACAATACATCCCAGTGACCACGGCAATTAATCTTAAATATGGAGATCTATTAAAATCGGACAAAGCATTCCCCAAAACCTGAATGCCTTTTTTGTATCCGCTTTTTTTTTTTTTTCCGTTTCTGAGTGTCCAACGGCATGAAATTTCCCCCTCCAAGTGAGCAGGCTGTATGAGTCATTTCATCAGACATGGCCTGCTGCCTGCCATTTTCTACGTCATCACTCTCTCCATCTAACACAGCCACTCACCAAAATGTGTAACACCACATACAAACATATTTCCTGGAATTTCTCTACAACATGCCCATTGCTCAGCCTTTTTTATTTACATTACAGACACAGAGGAAGAAACAAGAAGAGGTTATAGTCACCTCATTGCACATTTTTTGCTCTAATGACTATTTTCTTTAAAATATCACCAGAGTATGACGTTCTGTTTTTCCCTGTCCTGTTATTCAAGTTATACAAGCTAAACAGATGCTCAAACAACCGGCCAGCAACGCCACGTACCAAACAGGTTACACAAGCCCAACTGCTCAAATTCATCAAGATGAACTGACAATCGTCACCACCTTCTCTCCTTTTGCACTAATGTCTTGCAAGCAAGATTTTTTTTACTGTTGGAGATTTGAAGTCAAAAAGTAAAACTAAGTCATTATCACTGAGTTTATGAAGGACTGATTAACTACTGCACTAATCACAGAGCAAAGCTAATAACCAAAGAAGAACGGCAAGAACGTCAGGAACGTTAACCTCAAACTGGAAAGGTCGGACCCGCAGGTGGCTGACACAAGAAAAAACAAGCTTACAAATATGCAATGACTTCAGCTTTTATTTGCAAATTAATTTCAAAATGCAACCAAGATATTAAAAAAAAAAAACTACCAATCTGAAGGTTGGGAATTTGCAAGATTCATATTTATTTCCTAATATTGATTTTCCTATAAGACCTTTAATTAAAAGGTTTATCAAAGTTCTTCCTGTAGGTGTGCTGAAAATAATGCCAGGTCTCAGTTTGATCCACTGAGACAAAAGAGTAAAAAAAGCTCATCACAGGTTGGAGCCAAACAAGCTAAAAAAGGCTAGTTCTGATCTCTGGCTGATTGATTGCTAGATTTCTACCCAAACCGGTTACAACAACACAGGCACATTGACCTTTGCCTGTGACATAAAGCTTTCCCCATCATTAGATCATAACTTTAAATATAGATATAGATAAAAATTGTGACATCATGTTTTGGACAGTGATCTTTGAACATCCCTGATAACTGGAGCCACGGTTCTGTTGGGATTTATTACTTTGAACTCTCACAATTTCCTCCAAATAGTTCCAGTAAACTACAAATATACTACTTTGAGCCCAGTTGTTTTTTTAAAGACAAAGAGCTTTGGAGTCTAGTTAATCTGTAATGATTTTCCCCTTGCAGGGAAAAAAATTTCCACTTTGTAAATTTAAATGTTCATTTCGCCCTCTGTAAAGTTTGGCTGCTTTCAGATAAGGAAATGAAACCTACCACTGGTTAATTTGATTTTCTCGAACCCTCTTTAAAAACCCCTGTGGATTAGCTGTAACATATGCTTTGCAGACTTAATTGCCGGTTCTGGTCATTATGCTTTTTGCTGTGTGTTCCTGTGGTTGGGGCTTTCAGACAGGCCTTCCTTAAATGCAGTG
Source organism: Cyprinodon variegatus (assembly GCF_000732505.1). Classification (NCBI taxonomy): domain Eukaryota; kingdom Metazoa; phylum Chordata; class Actinopteri; order Cyprinodontiformes; family Cyprinodontidae; genus Cyprinodon; species Cyprinodon variegatus. Next base: position 391,759 of record NW_015150946.1, read on the forward strand.
ATCTAAACCTGCTGCTTAAAGCCACATGAATAGTTTGACTGTTCAATATGACCGAGACACAAGCAGTTAAACACAGGGAACAGAGAAACTTCCAACCAAACTATAATATTACCAAAAAATCCCATTTCAACCTCTTTCCACACAAAGCTGCAGCTGTGGTTGGTTATCACCAATGATGGCTAGTTTTGGCCTAAATTTAACTGAACCCTCTTGTGGGTGGGGTTAATCTTTCAAGTAAAAGAATGCTGTATAATTTAAGTGCAGCACCGACTAGTTTCTACAGAGCAAAGTGGGTGTCCCCTGGTGTCCTGATACAGCAGGAACATTCTCATCCAGCTGCCAGGAGTCTTATGATTGAGAGCTAAACAAAGAGGGACAGTGTGACGCGCGCATCAAACACAAAAACACACTCGTTCTCTGTCTCCCTCGACACAAAGCACAGTTATTACCAGAAATAGACTTCTGATAGGCATAGGTAAGAGGGTGGAAATGTTTTAAGGAGTTTGGACAAAAAGAGCAGCTCTAACCTACTAGAAAAGAAAAAAGAAAATTAATAGAGAAGTTTTCCAATAATTTCCTCCCTCTGTTGGAGTCTATTAAGTATATTTCTTTATTTTAATACACAACTCCCTTTTTTTAAATAGTTAGTATACACAATCTTTGATTAAAAAACAAAAATGGATTTAAGGAAAAACTGTAAATACCAACATGTATGAGATTTGGTCTCACATTTAGTAATAATAATCTTAATATCAAATTAATTTCACTAGAGATGATGAACTTTAAACAACTTATGGCCACAGAAATGAAGTAATTCTAATCACATAAGGCATTTATGAATTTTTTTTGTAGCGCAAATTATTTTAAATACCTTTACTCTTTTCAAACACTGAGTACCTGGTATAAAGCGAACACATAAGGTGTTACTAGCTATAAATTACTATTTATAGCTAATTAAAAAAACAACTTCAACTCAGCATGAAACCAAACCACTACTGACAGAGACAGCACGAAACAGCAGACCACAGCAAGGTTGGTGATCTGTCCCACCTCCTGGTGTAAAAGCCAAATGAAGTAGCTTCAAAGCACTAGGCGGTAATCCAAAAGTGGGTCAAATGAAAATAAGTGGTCTCAAGATAAAAAGAACATAAAGCTATTAAAAATAAATATTTCTTTTATGTGTGCAGAGTGAAACTCAGTAAACCCACAATATTAAGAAGATTTTAAGAGAACCTAATTATGGGTTTTCTACATCCTAACAAGAGGGTGAAATTTAGTGTCTGAATTAGCTCCCCCAGTGTTTTCGAATATGAAAACGTTTGTTGATTAATAGATTTTCTAATTAACATGAAACACTATGAAATATCAGGATATAGTTTTCAATCAGAAAAATTAACCAGATATCGATTAACACATTCAAAATTGTGTTTTATGCAATACCCAAAGTATATAGCTGTTATATGTTTTAATTACTAAGTGTTAGCAAATAACACATAAAAAAATATTTAAAACATTGTAGATTAAAATCAATCCAATTCAATCATTTAACCTCTAAAGGTGTCTATGGGTTAAGATGATTACTGTACCAGTGGATAAAGTATTAAACTTATAATAAGCTTATTCATCTAGGCTTATGCAAGTGTTGTGTCTGTATACAGTCATTTACACCACATCAGATTTTTAAGGGTAAATCTGTTTAAACAAAAGGCAAAAACACTCAAAGAGCTAAAAATTTTAGCATTGTTGGGGGCAAGAAATAAAAGTGTAAAAGATCAGTAGTGTATAAAAAATAAACAGCAGCTATTCTTCATAGTAATGGATCAAGTATTCTTTGAGCTATTTTTATCTGTTCTCCTGGCTTGCACGCTTTAAAGGACTGACACCGTTACATATCAACTTCACTAGAAAGCTTTACTTTATAATACAAAAAAAACAGTGACTTTGAGGATAGGATCGCATCATCATGATAGCATCATTACATTTACTAAAAAATGTTGGTGTTTTGTGTCAACAATCCTTCAACAACACATAAATCACTACAGAACTCAAAATGTTGCAGCGGTCCATATTTTTAACTTGCATGTTCTGGCGCATTTCTCTTATGTGTCTCTATTTCTATTATTTCTTTTCTGCAAAAATGTCCATAGCTGTATAATGGTTATTTATTCTCCAGGTGCACATTTTTTTATACTGTTGAAACACTTTTCAGTGCAGTATTTTATTGTTTATCTTTTAACTCTTCACTATTATGTTATTCTTATTCATTTTTCTAAGGTCCATATTTGTGTGACCATTTCTTCCCTATAATCTTTTTGCTGCTGTAAACACCAGAACTTCCCATTGATGGACAATAAAGGGAGTTTCTATTCTACTCTGTGTAACATACTGTCTGTTTAGATGCATATCATCCTAGCTTATAGTAGTGATGTATTTTAAAATAAAACTATTAAAACAAAATACCGTTATATCCTCAGTATTGCCTGCCACCCACTTTTGCAGACTTAAGTAAACATGAAACATGTATGGAAACAAGAATGAAGCTTGCATATACAAATTAAATCAGCTGCTTCATGTCACTTAGTAACTCAACTTTGACTACAAAAGAATAGAAAATTATTGTATTTTGTAAAAAAACACCAAAATGAGGGAATAAATCAATAGTCAGAGCTCATAGTCCTCAGGAATCAACACTGCAGAGCAAGACAAAGAAAAGCCAAACTCCAGCCAGTCTACCTTCCACTGACAGCACAAACTTTTACCTATTTAATCAAAAGACATCGACAAAAATACGTTTTTTTCTTAGCATATCCTATCACAAAAAATAAAATAAAAAATGTGTATATATATGTCTCAAATAAAATAAATAATGCAGCGGACATATTGCAGCTCTTCGTCAGGCTTCGATGATGGTTTGTTTACACCGAGCTAGCGAGCTGGCTAGTCCGCTATCAGCAGCTGCCACGTCCAAGAAAAGCGAAAAAAACTATTCTAGACAAGCGGCATTTTTGTTGACAGCCACCCTCACCCCACTCTACGACTTTCAACATGCCAAAAAATATATTAAAACGCCCAACTATGTCTCGTAAAGACAAAGAAAGGCTGGGCTAGCAGCGTTTAACTCCTGTTGTTTTGACAGACAGAATTAGCTGGATAGCTAAGCTGCTACCCAGGGAAACGCTAACCGTTAAATTAAGGAAAGTAAAGGGGGATATTCAACAGCTTTTAATAAAACAGAACAACAACACCGATAACAAACTATGAAAAACGTGATTGTTAATATTCACCTGCTCCGAATGTGCGAGGAGGTATCAGTGCTCTGGGTGATGTTAAATAGTTGACAGAGTTGTAACTGCCACCCAGCACCTCTCCAGCCCGAACGCTTACTAAACGAGCTCTCTCCCAGAGCACACACTCACCTACAGAAGGGAGGCGCCTAATCGTTGACGTTGCTCGCATGACCACAAAATATCCAATCGGATCCCTCGGTGTAAAAACTAACCAATCAGCGACGACCAGGAACAAGTATTTCTTGTTCTATTGTAGTTTTTCACCAAAGCTTCTTGTAAAGGCAGAAAATCAAAATCAAAACACAAACACGTAAAATAATGATTTTAAATGATATTTAAACGACCGTATTAACTATATTCTTATATAGTTGGAGAAAAAATAAGTCATGTGAAATTATGTTTTTATAAAACACGTTGTAATGAGAAAAACATTTTTTTTTTTTACTTAGATTTATTTTGTTATTTTGTATACACGAGTGTATACAAAAAGAAATTTCGTTTAAAACAGCTCTAGACAATTTCATTTTTTAAAGTGCAGCCTTGAAAACAGTAATAAATACATAAAAAAAACAGTAATATAAACATATGACTGTATATTTACAGTTCTAACATATTTTTTATTATTATATATATATATTTTTTTTATTATATTATTATTTTATTATTTATGATTAACTGATGTCAAAAAAGCATAATCTTTCATAAAATAAACACGATTTTAAAGAGAATATGTCATGATTTTTCAACATGTGGATCTATTAAATCTTTTTAAGCAGCTTGAATCTTGTTAGCGTTATAAATTATACATCTTATCAAACTGGATTTTCTTCAGCTATACTTCACAAAAACTACCACTCTAAAACTATCTGTTTTTCTAACTTCTTTGAGAGATTGGCTGCATATATCTGACATATGTGTCTGTGTGCACTCAGTAAACAGGAATCTAACCAGTAAATACACAGCTAAATCATCTCGCCTGCCACCTCTACAGCACTGGTTTAGGCAACACATGCAGATGTGTGCGAGTTTCATGCCAGAACACACATAATCCCACGCCCAAATGCAGTACAATTACAGGCGGCAGTCACTAAATGATTGTGCAATGAATTGTGATGCAAAGCTCTGGCAGCTGGTGTGATGCTACAAAGTTTTACTTAACTGGCTCACCAGTTTCACCTCTAAACAAGCTAAGCAAGTTCTCTTCTGAATACTCAACTGTTCTCTAAATTGACTTTTTAGTTTTAGAGACGACAAATGTTTATTTATTCCTGTTGATATAGCTATACATCACGGTTGTATTACGGTAGCTGTATGTGACTAACATTATTACTGACTGTAGGACTTCAAAATGGACCTTTACCAATAAGGCATTTTTCTGCTTCAGTCTAATAAGTTTAAGGCCTCTTTATCTTAATGGATGGAGCATTATGGCTTAAAGACGTCAAAAACCTGACATATTGCCCCCAATCTATGGAAATTGCAGAAGAGAGTGGTTTAATGAAGTCCCCAAACTGTAGCAGATCTAAGAGCCAATATTCTGAAATGAAGAAAACTGGGAGCAGCATTGAAACATTCTAGGAGAATCTAGCAAGTTTACTCCATAAGTGCATCAGAGACTCATCCAGAAGATAAATAGGAACCCAAAACAACATCTAAAGCACTGCAGGCTTCATTTACCATAGCTAAGATCAAGAAAATGAATGGTCAAATTGATATCTATTTGAGGGGCAAAAACATTATTTAAAAGACTACAAAGGCATGTCATGTTTCTAGAAGAAGTTGTGTGAATTCCAAAAGATATGAAGGAAAATCCTCAGTGGGAGTGACAAGACAAAAGTAGAACTTTATGAAAAGTGTAGACTCTTTTTAACAAGACGGAAAAAAACATCATATACTGACAGTTAAACATACTAATGAGATAGTAAAGGGGGTTCTTAAGTGCTTCAAAACCTTGACAATTTGCCTTAGCTAAGGAAACTTCAGGTTAAGATGGAAAATCTTTAATGGAGTTCAAGCCCACCTTGTTATGAGCAGGATGCTAATCTGACGGTCTTTTTAAAGGGTTTGTTTGAAGTGGCCTAGTTAATGTCTGGACCCAATTGTGACTGGTATGCTGTCAAACCTTCCATTCCTCTTTTAAAACATTCCAATGTGGCTTAATTTAAACAACAAATCCACAAAGAAAGTCAAACCAGAAATGTTGCCAACTGATACAAGATGATCTGGGCCTGTTTAAAAAAAAAATTATGAGATTTCTTTTTATTGCATTTTATAAAAGACCTGTATATCCCATTGACATGGAAGTAAACAGGTAATGGGTTTGTTATGAAAATTGATCTAAGCTCTCATTTTGGTTATTTAGTTTCTGATGACCTAAAACATTTAGATGTGACAAAAGAGCATAAAAAAGAAGAAATATGTGTGTTGGGCAAGTATTTTTTTCAGTAATGAAAGTGCAGAAGTTATCGTTGCAACAGGAAGGCCACTATGGTTAAAAAAGATTTAATCTTGACCCGGGCAGCAGACGTGGAAAACATTTTTTTGTCTCACTTTGACAAAGTTCAAACTCACTGGTCGAGAACCAAATGCACTGAATTTATTGATTTTCTTTGGTAACATTAAATCTTTATAAATGTAAACTGCTCCTCTCTTCCTGGAACTAACAGAAAAAAACCAAACACAAACCTTTGTCCTGCTGTCAGAAAAACACACACATCATCATTTTACTGTATTTGCTCTAAATGCTTTCTCCACTTTAACGTCCTGTTTTTCTTAATATTGTCAAAGTGCATTTTTGATGCAACCGTCTCCCCTTTGTGAAAACATAAAAAAAATGCTGACATGGTCGAAAGGCCTTCAGTGAACTCAGGGTTGGCAAAACCAGTTTGTTTGCACAACCTTAATGTCTCATTGCAAAACCTTTTGAAAATAAAATCCAAAAAAGTTTGGAAACCACATTTTTTTCCCTTCCCACTTCACATTTATGCTAAATTCTAACAAAAGACTCAGAAGTTTGAAGATACAATACAATGATAATAATAAGATGCATTCAACTATTAATATAAAAAAAAAGAATCCCCAGAGAAATCAAGTCTTTCTAAAATATAATAGTATATTTGAGGAAAGGCCATCTGCTGTAAGATGAGAAGGAAAGGTTACAAGTTTAGAAATCACATTTACTACACTAACAAATGAAATAGTCTGCAGAGTTCAGTAACTCTGATAATGAAAACAAAGACATTTGATATGAATGATTTAATCTCTGCAGTGAAATTCTGAAAACATTTAAAAATAATTGGATTTAGCTAAATCAGTTCTGCTGATAATCCCCGGAAATCCGCTAATTAATTATTTCCTTTTAACAGAAATGATCTGTGGGGGATTGAGATTCAGCACAAACTATAATGTGGATTACCATAGGTATTCATCCCTGTCCAGGTTTGTAAGGAAAATGTAAAAAAAAAGAAAATCATCTAATTGTTTTTAGAGACCATTTGGAACCATTTTAAATCTCTCGCCACCATGCTCACTCCATGATAAAGTTTTTACAGGACATCATACATAGTTTTTCTATTTTTTTTTCATAACTCAAGTTGTTTGAATATTTTTACTGTTTTTTGCTCCAATTTTAGGGAGCAGCTTTTTTTTTTTTTTTTGCAAGCAATTCCTGATTAATGAAGATCTACACACATTAGTCATCCTGAAATGGTGGGAACTCAGATGTAAAATTAACCTTTGAAACTAAATAGTCTTTGTTTGTCTTTATTTTATTGGTGTGTTCGCAAATAATTCTGGCACCGGCATTTTTGTTCAAAGTGTGAGATTTTATAGCAGTAATTTAATAAAGGCATATTAAATGTCCTAATTGTTTCATTTATCAGAGTACATGAAGTTAAATTGCATCCTTAGATTGGTAAATTTTATTTCTAAAAAGTTCAACTTTCTGTCGGGAGGAGATTCATTAGGCAAAAAGCATCATGAGGAGAAAATTTTCTATTTAAACTATATTTGTTTACATTTTTACTGCAACTTTCTTTTATTTTACCATCAATTTTATAAGTATCTCATTATGTTGATTCTTCTTTTTATCTTTTCATATTTTTAATAATGTATTTACCATTATTCACCGCAATTTACTTTACCGTCTGTTTAGATTTTTCATGTACATCACTTTGAATTGTCTTGCAACTGAAAGTTGTGGAGATTTTAAAGCAGTTGCAGGTTATAAAGCAAGAACTCTAGATTTTCAGCTTTATTAGTTGAAAGTGTTTAGTCTTTCCTGTTGGAAAGGTTATAGTGACTGTAGGATCTACCAAGACGTAGCTGTTCACCTAAACCAGGGGTGTCAAACGGGTTCCAGAAAGGACCGTGTGGCTGCAGGTTTTCTTTCCAACCAAGCAATAGCACACCAGACTCCATTCATCTCATCAAGTCATCATGTTCAGATTGGACTCACTTGATGAGATGAATGGAGTCTGGTGTACTATTGTTTGGTTGGAAAGAAAACCTGCAGCCACACGGCCCTTTCTGGAACCAGTTTCACACCCCTGACTTAAACTAACAAGCCTTGTGGTAACGCTGGAGGAGCTGCACGACTCCATGGTGGTGTGAAGAAAGAAAGAGATCACGGCAGTGGAGGGCTAACTGTATGCTATTTTGGTCAAATACTTCCCTTAAAGACAAGCATAGTGTTGAAGGCATCGTGTCATGGGGAGGATTTGTCAAAGCCAAGGTGGAGGAAATTAAAATCAGTGAGGCAACTTTGCAAAAAAAAAGTGAACATTTCCAATAACTAAAATATTCAGTCTACTTATAAAGGTAAAAAAGTATTAAAGCCCATTTGGGGACCTTTATAAACAGATTGAAGGTTTGTTGATGTTAATGTAGCTCAGTTCGGAGTCAAATTGTCCCCTAAACCAAATGTTTCCTACTCCCCCCACCAAACTTGAAGACGAGCTTGATCGGGTAATTTTCCATTAGCCAGCTGCTGTGTTTGTTAGGGTGTGAGACTGCTTCCAGGATGGTGTTCTCACAGCACAGGCAGGTTACAACCAGTATGCCACACCTGAAAAAAGAGCCACCCCTACAATTTATTAAACTTTAAACAGGTATATTTTATTTTAACAGTATATTTTATTTTATTTTTCTATGCATCTAACGGCTCTTTTTGAGGTTAGGTAACATGCTTTTTTTTTTGCTGAGAAAGCAAAAATATTGAGTCCTCACTTATGAAGACACGAAGAGCTGAAACAGTGAAGCTACCGGTATATTCATTCCCAGCCTTGTTAAATAAGACACACAGCGTGGTCACTGAAACCATGATAGGATCAGCCTTGAATATTTAAAAATTAGGTCACTAAACCATGACCTATATTCAACATGCTTACCTGCATGCAGCAGACATGCAGGTACATAGGACGTAATGTTACCACATTCTTTAGCATGCCTGGAAAAAACAAAAAAAGCCCCACAGAAAATGTGTTTCTGTCTATGCTAAGTGGAATGCTGTGCAAGTAAGTAATTTCTTTTTAAATCACTGTTGACACTTTGGGTCTCTGAATCAATAAAATGTTTAATTCCATTTATTAAGTGGTATGACCTCATTAATTAGTTTGTGCTAAATACTTAAAGCATCACTTTCTTTCAGCTCTCCCTAAAAGTTATTTAATGCATCACCAGTCTTTAATTTCAAGTTTTTCATTTCTTTTATCAGGATGAGTTTTAGCTGATTAGGAAAGCTTTATTGCATTTCTAAAATATACAAACCCCTAAACTTATCCATATTCTTTTCATTACAAATCCAAACTGGATTGCATGAAACTGAATTGCAGTTCGTTTTTTTATTCTGTGGAGCTGAGTTAGCCAGCGGTGTCAGCAAAAAGCCTGTTTTACTGTCAGTTCTCTACAAACTAAAATGTATCTATAGCCTCGCAGCTTATATGACCTTAAGAGCTGAAGTTTTATGACCAGTTATATTTGTTTTATGTTTAAATGAAAAAGAAAAAGACACCTTTATATCTAACTTTAGGTTAAAGGACAAAAAAAAAGATAATTTGTGACATTTTCTTTTCTAAAAAAGTTATACCTATTTAAGAAAAAAACAGAGAAAAACCATCATTTATTGAAAAGATGAAGCTAAGGTATTCCATGCACAGGAAAATGTGGACTACACCTCCAAACGCATGAACAACTGTGCAGGATCTGAAGCCAAAAGCAAGCTGGAGACATCTGACCAACACAGAGAAGTGTATGATTGTGATATGTGGTTAGAGGAAATATGGTTGCAGCTTGCAAAAATATACAACATATACTGTTAAAAAAAAGCTAACAGTGCATATCCCCATTAAAAAACACAATATTTAATTTCCTGTCATCTTAACACAATCTAAGATGTTGATTTTGTCTTACTGTGTTTCTTTTATCTGTTTTTATTTTATTACTACTTCTATACACTTTATTTATTGATTGTATGGTTGATTATTTCAGGGTTTATATAGGAATGAATAACTAAAATGTAATGCTTTTTAATGCTCTTAGAAATAATTTTAAAGCCACCAACAGGTACCCGTCGACAGGCTGCAGCCATGTCCCAAATTCCTCATTTTCCAGCCACTTTTGTTGAAATGAACTTTTTTCCCCCAATTCTCTAGCTTTTTCTCCGAGTCAAGCTTCTTTTCTGAACATACAGATTTGTGATCAACTGGAAGAAGTTCCAAGCAAATATATTGTGATATAATATGTCTGACGAAATTAAAAACCAGAATTCAAAGGATGATAAATGGAAATGCAGGGAAATGACTGAAGAAAACTCTTTAGAAGTTGCTAAGACTTGAGAGCGGTTTGCAAATTCCCTTTCAGCAGATATTCAATACAGCCCGAGGAATTAAGAGGAGGGTCACTGAAACCATTTTTTAGCTTCCACTACAGTTATAAATGAATTTTGTATAGTAAATAAAAAAAAAAAGCAATAAAGTAATTACATTTCTGCTTGATAAAATGCTAAACAAATAAAAAGGTTACATCATTATGGGACAGAGATTATTTTCTAAACAAGGCACACCTGCTGCTAAACGCTGTCATCGACACATTCAGTGAAATTAAAATAACATTTTTTTTTACCCTTTTATCCACATATTAAAAAGGTCTATATGACTGGTGAACAGGACTGGTTCTGGAGAAATCAATTAAGATGTAAAGAAATGACAGACATCGACGATGACCTTCCAAATCAGAGTGCACTTACCCCATCTGTACAGCCATCCCCAGAAGATTAGATATTCAGCGACTCAACGATCCATTCTGCTTCTACCACAGCTTTTAGAAAGCATATGGATGAATGGGCTTAAGTGGCTGAACATTTGTGTTCGACTATGCCTTCGAATCCTGTTTGTGTTCGAAGCAGCTGAATCAGAAACAAGTTTGGAATCTGGCATGTTGTGTTTTACAGGATTTATGGTGCTTGAAAAAGGGAATGGTTTCCTTACCTTAGCTAATCTAGATCAGACAGATTTCACACAGCATCTGTTGGCTAATCTACAAACATTGTGCAAAATCCCTTTTATACCATTTTCTTTTAATAGTGTTTAAATGTAAAGGAAATGCTCCCTCTTAACATGATAAATGTCCTGTAAAACAGTGGGTACTGGTCTGTAAATGCATATATATTTGCTCGGGTTCTATTATCGTTTCAGAAGAAAAAGCAGCTCTTACTCCTGCTTGTACAGAAAACAGCTTGTAGGGATAATAGTGTCATTGCTCAATGTCAAGGAAAGCAAAAACAAGAGAAAGAGAAAAATAAATACAGTATATACATTAGCAAAAGTGTTTAAATCTAATGATTCCTCCCTGTATTTTGGCATATAGCAACCAAAAGCTTTAGTAGTTACTCACACTGATGTAAAAGCAATGCAATAGCCTCTATTCAACCCTAAAAAGTCAGCACTATGATGGTTTAAGGCAAATATTGCAGAACGAAACGAAAGTTTTTTTTTTTATGTAACGAAAGTGTACATAAAAAAAAAAATTTAACATAAAATAACAGCTTTAGGTCTAGTACAGTTTATCATTTAAGAAAAATACTCGTTAAAATCTGAACTTTTTTAGACATTAAATTGATAACAAACTTTGATTTATAACAAAAAAAAGTTTAACCAATGCAATTTTTCATTAGACTTTTTTTGTACTTTAAATTCACCAACAACTATTTTACCTGTAAAAATGTATTGCAGCATTTCACATTAAAGAAATCAGCTGCAAAAATTCAAACGCATAAAATCAGCCTTAAAAAAAGTTGTCAGCAGAAATTCACCTCCATAAATTCAAATGTAAAGAAAAATAATATTCAACAATTTAAATGCAAATTAAATTTTTGCTGGTGAATTTAAAGTAAACATTCAAATACATAATTGCATAGGTTAAAAATGATGTGTTATAAATGTCTAAACAATGTCTGATTCTATTTAGACTATATTTGTTCCATAGTTTACATGCAAAAAAAAAATTTTCTACAATTTTTTTTTTACATAATAAAGTGGAAGACATTACATTTTTTTTTTCACAAATACCACTTCCTGAATTATCATCCCCCTTTCTCTATACTGTTACCTTACTGCAACTATCTTGGGTTTTAAATCCCAACTCTGGCTTTTTCTGCATGGTTAGCATGTCCTTCCCATGCATGCAAAAAAATTGGTTCTCTTTGGGTATCCCAGGTTTCCCCCACATTCCAGAAACATGTTTTTTAGCTTCTCTTAGGTGCGTTTGTCTCCCTGCGATGTTTGGCAAAGCCTGCTGGATGTGGGCATCAGCTCAATTCACCACCTATGACTGATACATACTTTTAAAGTCACACTATAACATTAGATATTATAACCTTAAAGGGCTAGTGAAGAATCTTTGCTAATTGAAAAGACCCGCCCTCTCTACTTTAAAAAATACATGCACAACCCTGTACCTGCTCCCGAGAGGGAACACCTATTAATCGTAGGCGAAAGCATGCATGAGCACATTTCTCCTTGTGCACGCTCTGTTTAAAAGTTGCTGTTTGCATCGCTCATAAAAGCTTACTTTACAAAAGAAGATTTGCAATTTTTCCACTATGTCAGACTCACCACCGGTAAGGGAAAATGGGGACGAGCATGTAGGACAGCCTTACCACTTATTTTGATGATCTACCCAGAAAAAGAAAATTCTCCACTATACCTTTAACCAAAAAAAAAAAGAAAAAAATCATTGCAGCTTAAGGTATAAAAGGGTGGAAACTTCAGAGATCGTTTTTCAGTTTGTGAATTCCAAGCTGGCAGCCCTTTGAAAACAGATGGCTGTCAGAAAAGAAGGATCAGAGTAACCTAAGGTTACACTTTCACTTATCTAATCCTTATTACCTTCTAACCTCTACCTTCTATTACCTTTATAGATAATCAGTTATAGATATGAGTGATTATTGTGTTTCCAGCTCCACTGAGCCATGAGGGTTTGTCCACGGTGACGGATGACCCCAGACATGCAGTGTCCTCTGTAAGGTGGGGAGGATTATTCAGACTCAGAGCTCTAGGTCACTTGTGCAGCCTTGGTCACTTGTCTAATCCCATTACCTGCACGCAGCTTCGACTAATGGGATTGCTAGTAGGGTCAGGGTTCTGACCTGATTAGCCTTGACATTCAGTGCTAAACATTGAAAATAGTTGTTGAATAAAACTGCATGGGCGTTTTTATGAAGTTAAAGAGACAACTAAAAATTAACTTGATATTTTAAAGAATAAAGGTTAGGGATCTGAAGGGTTTACATGCGGATAATCGATGGAGTGGGACAGGAATGTAGAACAAACAAGGAGTTTATAGACAGAGACAAGCTGTTTGGCCATCTGTTGGAATCAAAGGTCTTCAGGGGAAAAGGCTGAGAAAATAATGGGGAAAGCTGAAAGTGGTTTAATCAGAAAACTGAGGAAAACTTTTATATTTAAATAAAAAATATATATATTAAATTTAAAAATTTATAAATAGATACACCTTCTTGCACATTGAATCAACTTTGGAGACCAATTAATCCGCTCTAGATCAACATATGTTAAAATGGTTTGTTTACAGGTACAATGTAATTTATATGTGAACTTCTCTATCCATTAAGTACATGTTTAGTACATGTTCAGTACTAGCTCTAATGCAAGAGCAGATTGTACTTCTTATGGAAGCTCAGGTTCTTCAGCGTTTGCAGCAAGCTGCTGCATATCCAAGTCCATGATGCCATCATTAGTTCAGGAAGCAGCATCAGAGAACTTCTCTAGATCTCCTGGGGATATTTTTTCACACATGCGATTTTTCATAAATTAAAAAACAGGGACACCTTTGAGCAACTGTGGTACAACAACATTCCTTCATTCAGAGGCTTCTCCAGCTCTGCTGTAAGACAGACCACTACAGAACACACTTCCTACCATCAGCATAGACAAAAAGTCACTGAAGAAATCCCTACAATATGAGTCACAACATTTAATTTCCTTAAGGTTAAAAAACTGAACAGAAATAACCACTGATTTTAGTCTAATTCCATTTTGGTATTTCATCTCTTAAAAAATAAGACCGATCATCATATTTTATCTCACCACAATAATTCTGTCAAATTCCCTTCAGATACATATTGAGGCAAATAGCCATTTAATTACAATAGATTAGAGATGATAGAAAACTGATTTATAATTTATGTAGGATTTAAACTACATCCTCAACAATGATATAAACCATTAGCAAAGAAAGATACCATGAGAAAGGTTTTTTTTTTTGGCCTGATAATAGTAAGGACAGATGATTGGGCCAATGGATGGATAGAATAAAGGAGCCTGACAGATGGAAACAACTTTTAGATAATGTAATAGGGAACAATTTCAGGAAAAACTGATAAAAAGCTATCTTTCAATTTACTTTGTTTTTTTCCACCTCTTACTCAACCGAACATTTCTGTACAGAGTTACACCCTTCACTTTGTTTTTGTTTTTCCAGAGCAGGAATTATTTTTTAAAGGAAAAAAAAAAAAAGAAGTCACCAGATAAAGGCTTATCTGTAGAGAAGGGAACATGTTGGCCTGGATGAGACTCCAGTAGAAACTGCAGCAAAAAAAAAGCCTCTCTTTCAAAATCTACTTTATCAAAAGAATACACAGTGATATGCATGTATAAAACATAGAAAACATCACAAGCTTATAAACACTAACAAAATATAATTTCTTATTGACTTGCTCTTGAAAGTAGCGTGTACAAAGTTTGAGTCCTGTTCTGTTTCGTCTTGCACTTATTTTCCACGGCATGTTCAGTCCTCTTCAGCCCACAACTTGCATCACAAACAGAGTTACCAAATGTCGCAGGCAGTCGACAAAACACTCAACACCTTTTGTAAGACGAAAAGGTCCAGGTTACACCGAACGTGTCTCTTTGCACATTTTCATTAAGGCAGATCACACATATTAATCACTCTAATGGACGTTTTGTTCACTGAAGGTTATGGAGCTGGGCGGCAAACTGCTTATTTAAACAGCAACAATGTCAAGACGGCTGCAAGCAGCAGGCCTCATTAACCTGCTCACAGGATCATTTGTCAGGTAACAAACAGGGGAGTGCATCCTGTCCTTTTAAGCATGATTATTACTATTTTGCAGATGTTGCTTCAAATGACCCTAAAAAAACCACACTGGAGAAAAAATTGGATACATCTTGTTTTTTGCAGTGCCTTGCAAAAATAGTCAATATCCTTATTCACATCACAGCTACAAATTATAGTGTATTTTATCAGGATTTTATCTAATAAATCAACATAAGGTGGAACATAACTATGAAGAGAAAGATAATGTGGTGTTCTATTTTGTTCTCAAATAAAAAGCAAACCCAGTACACCTACTGTAAGTAAAACCCAATAAAACAAATTAGATTTCCATCCTCTAATGGTAGATGGAGTCCATCTGTGCATAATTTAATCTGACTACAAAGCGACTGTTCTTTAAAAGCCTCAGAGGTTGGTCATAGACAGACATTAGTGAACAAGCAGCATGACAAAGAAGACTGCAGACAGATTAAGGTAGAGTTGTGAAGTTTAAAGCAGATTTAGCTTCTAAATCCATCATATAAGCCTTGAACATCATACAGAGCTCTGTTTAATCAATTATTAACATCAGTAGGGAATGATGACGGTGTGGAGATGCTGTTCTTTAGCCAGAACAAAATAAACTGGTTATACTCTGTCTCCAGTTGGACATAATATCAGAATTTAAAAGAAAATGTTTTTTAGAAGACTTCAGACTGGTCTGTGCGTTCATCTCTAAAGACAACAACCCTAAAGATAAACAAAGAGATAAAATGGAGCGGTTTAGATAAAAAAAAAAAGAACTATGTAAACAGCAAAGACTGAATCAAGGATTTGATCAAACTGTGTCTTAAAAAATTATTTGGATACTTTAAAATTAATGTTTCAAATACTTCATCCAATCTGATTGAAAAGAAAGTGTTTTTCTGTCTCCAAATGTTCAAGGCTGGTGGATCCACACCCTCTAGTGGACATTCTTGAATACATATAACATATACATATAACAGCAGTATCAAAACCACATATCCAAAACTCCTTGTACCAAATATTGCAGCAAAAATATTGAAACCATCTTTTCAATGCATAGTTATGCTCTACTTTCTGTTTTTCTCATAAATTTGACTACTTCCATCTTAATTTGATGGGGTGTGAATACTTTAACAAGGCACCAAAGGTTAATTTCTATGACGTTGACTTGTTCTCTTCCCGATGGCTGTGTTTTAGGGCGTTTCTTTGCTCCTGCTGTGAAGATGGGAGTGCCTATGGTGATGTTAGCAGTGCTCTTGCATTTAGAAAGCAGCGGGCAAACAGAGGAGTCAGGCTGCTTTAAAGTTAGAAACAAATTGAAGTCTCTTTAAATTAAAATGTATAAGTTGTAGATTTATTTTTCATTTACTTATATATTTATTTAATCTCTTCAGCTCACAGGTCTGTGTCCCACTGCAAGGCTTCAAGCTTGGTCCTTTTTTTCCCGACTCCTTTCTTCCTCACTTGTGCATCGTTTGTGCTCTTTTGCTCTTTCATCCTTCCAATCAGGAGTGTTGTCAGGATAATGGACATCTTTTTTTTTTTAATACACCAGTCCATCAATCAGCTCTTTATATTAAAAAGGACATCATCAATCTCCAACATTTTCTCCCTTCTTTAGGCCAGAGCTCCCCCGCATGTTATTTGCATACAAACTGGTCCACGAGCGTCGTGCAACGCTTGCATTTGACGTAGCAGCACCAGTGGAACTTGCAGTGGCAGCGCTCGTGCTTGTAGGTCTTGAACTGGTCGTACCCTCTGCCGCAGCACATCAGCTCGCAGCCATCCATGCCCTCTGAGGTTTTGTTGCAGTAACGCCCATGCGTTCCTAGCGAGCCCGTGGTCTCGTTTCGGAGGCAGTAGTCGGGGCTCGTGTCAATGTAGACCATGTCCTCAGGTGTTGGGTTGTTGAAGCGCTTGTCTTTGAGCTCTAGCTTTCCCTGGCGGGACAAAATGGAAGAAGTTTGAGAAAGAAACTTGGACAAGTCTGTTTCAGGAGAACTTACATTGGTCCAGATTTTAAATAAAATATCTATTGTTCATAAATTTTTGGGTATTGTTTCTCAGTTCAGAAACAACCTATCAGAAGTTGAAACTTTCAAGGTCTTAGACATCCAGTTATTTAAAAGGAGATGTATGTTTCACACATATTTCTATACATTAATCTTTATGTAAATGTAGGACCCATCATGAATTATTGTATTTCACATAATTAATTTCTACATCAGAAGAATAAAGCTTAACGAATGAGCTGATTATTCACCTCAGTGCCATAAAGCATGGGATCAGTTGGAATTTAACCACAGCCTCTTATACAAAAACTATCTAATAAAAAAGTTAGCATATATAAAAGGTACAATCTTAAGGTTTTTATTGGTAACTACATATTGCACAGTTTACCTTGCGTCCGATCTGCATGGCTGCAGCACTGTCGTATTTCTCTTTCAGAAATTCTCCGACTCGTCTGAAATCTGCCAGCTGAAGCCAACAGGTTTTCAAACTGCAGGAACCGGAGACTCCATGACACTTACAGGCAACATGGGCTTGGTTGTAGACTGCCTGATGAAAGACAGATATACATAAACATTAAAACTAAAACCTGTATGATGATGATAGTTTGAATCCCTAATTTTGAGTAGCATTCTGCTACCATCTAGTGGTTAAAATGACTAATTACAGGACTTCTACTATTCCACAGAATGTTCCTGACTGTACCACTGTCACAATTTGTGGTACATTTCTTCAAACAACNAGAATGTTCCTGACTGTACCACTGTCACAATTTGTGGTACATTTCTTCAAACAACACTGATGGATAAGTGATTGGCAACCATTACCATATCATATATATATATATATATATATATATATATATATATATATATATATATATATATATATATATATATATATTTATTTATTTATTAAAATTAGATTTATTCCAACCTGGAAAATTCTACTTTTCTATATTAGCCATGTTGCATGCAAAATCTTCAATGTATTTTATGGGATTTTATTTAATACTACATCAAGTTATTTAATTTAGTTTAAAAAAAAAAAAAGCAAAAAAAACAGCTTAAACATGGTGACAAATTTAATCCAAATAGAGTGGTGTACTTTTGTTACCTTGTTTATTTATTAAAACTAAAATATTTTAACCATTTTATTTCCAAATACGAATCTGATTACATGACTTATGTCTAAATAAATCTTAATGCTCAACACCGCTGAGAAACTTTGACAGCCTTCCTGTAGATCTTGAACAGACGATCCACACAACCAGTGTGTCAGTGTCAGGAAGCAGTGTCCTTTCTATAGTTTGTAAGAAATATCAAATTATCTAGATTTCTTTGAACAATAGATTTAGAGATGTATTTCCAGAAAGAAAAAGAAAAAAAGAGCACCAAAAGCTGGAGATCTTCATCCCCATCAGGGTTAACAGTGGTTGCTTTTTCGACTTGTGCTCTTCTTGCTTAGTACGTTAATTTAAGTGGACGGTTACATCTTGGTAAGTTTGCAAATGGCCAGTTGTTCATATTTTGGTTGACTGAAGAGAGCTCTATCAAATCCTCAAAGGTTGATGATTATGATCACATCAGAGATTAGCTGTATTTATACTGGTATTACATTTTAAATAGATGGACTGCTTTATGACTTCAGAAGGCAATTTTTTAGTGTACCGTCATATTAAGGGGTTTTGATGGAAAAGGTTACCTCCACACTTTTCACTGATCCCCCTAAATACCGAAGGTATCAGGGTTGTAAACAGAAATAAAAAAAACAGTCTAACAACTTTTCTCTACTTCACATTATCCATTCTGAACATGTGGATTTGTTTAAAACAAAAAAACAGAACAGGAAATAGAAGATTTATGATCTCTGCAGTAGTAAACCCCGCAGCTTTACCAGGTCACCAAAACAACTTTTAATAAACAAGACGCATAAAAACACCTCCATCTAAAACACCTACATAAATTACATGCTCTCCTTTATGAAGCCTTGCACTGTGTTTTGGATGCACAGCAATGCCAAAGAGAAACAGTGCCACACACTTACTTAATGAATCATTTACCTCCGATTCCTAATTTCCCTCGACGCAAATGAAACCAATCATTCTACCTCCTCATGTTGCCTGATCTCAATTACCTTCTCACCTCCGTTAACCTCTGCATCCCAAACTCCCCTGACCCCTGTGTCTCACCTCCCACCCCCTGCTCTCAATCCTCCATTTTACTACCCAGCAGGCATAGCACTCGGCACCCTGCAATCCTGTGATCTGACCCCCGCGACCCCCTTAGACAGGCAAGGGAAACAAGGGGACAATGGCATTTGTTTTTAAGGCTACACACTTAGAGGGTTTCACTTGAAGATATAACGACAACTTATTCCTTCTGTGATCTCATGCATTCAAAAACCTTTATCACCAAATATTAGCTGCCAGGAACCTCATTTTGTCCAATCAGGGCATGCATTTGTTTGTCTAACACCACAGTGAGGTATTTGGTGGGTTATGCCTGCTGGGCACAGTGACTCTGGACCTTCATGGCCAGTCATCCATGGAGGAGACATGCTCTCTGTGTCAAGCACAATAGGTTTTTCTCAGTCAGGGTTAGAGTGAGCATTTGTGTGCATGTGTGTGTGCTTGCTCGTCTCTGAAACAGACAGAAATGGAGAACACAGGGACCCTTTTGTGGAAGGATAAGCTGTGAATACAGTGAGAAGTTAAGAAAAAAACAAACATGTGTTAATGCTTCGCTGACGTTGCCGTTAGTCTGATTGCTTTTTGAAAAAAAATAAATCAGGGGATTAAATTGCAGTTTTTTTGTCAAATCACCTAATTTTTCCCTTTTTGCTGGCTAGAAAACAACTAAACACTAGGACATTGTATTTTAAAGGAGCAGAACTTGAGATTTAGTGCCATCTAGTGGTAAAGTGAAACACCTCAGTGTAAACAAACCATTCACTGGTTCAATCCAAATAAAGCAAATTGTAGCTCCTGGCTCCTCGTCCTTCATCTCTTGTGGGTTAAACAGTAAGGACACTATTGTGGGTAGGAAAGGAACTTTGGACTCTTGTACCGTATCTAGACAGGCTTTAGCCCTCTGAACGATATATGTGATGGAAACCCTCATGGATGATGCTTGTCAAATTGGGAATAAAGCCTTTAAACAAATGTAGTAAATAGCTGAAGTTCTTCATTTTATAACCCTGAACTGTGGAGGTGTGTTCATTTGCAAAGGTCACATTAAATGCACTCTGTTTTGTTTGAACTCCTAGTTGGAAATAAAAAACAAACTCCTGCTGTTCCAACACTTCTACAGTCCTTAACAGAAACATATATACAGCATGTATGTTTATCTGGTGTCTTTTGATCAAGTGCTTTTCTAAATTTCTAAAAAACACTTTAAATCTGTGGTTGATATATAAAAAAATATATATGTTGAGTTTTACAAACATTAAAATATCCCAGATTTTTCTACCTTCAGTCTGATTGTATTATTATTCGGAACGAGTCTTTCATTGTCCCTGCTAAAAAAAATGCTTTCCACAGCATGATGCTACCACCACCATGTGTCACAGTATGGTTTATTTATGGCAGTGGACAGTGTCAGCATGAAACCATATATGTTTTCATGGCACTATATCTCCAAACGCATTAAATCTTAAGCATCTTTAAATGTGGCTGGGCATATAAGCACCTATCTGCAGTGGCAATTTTAGACCTTGATATGATTTCGAAATTACTAGGAGCACAATTCTGACTGTTTTTAAAAAATCTATTCTAACCAAAAAAAAAAAAAAGTATGTTAAAACTTATTTTGAGTTTAAATACAGTAAAGTTGGCCTATAAGGTGAAACAACTGTCAGTTTTACCTTTTAGTCAAAAAGGTTCCACATTTACATACTGGCATAGAGTCTCTTATCCATGAGACTTTGCTTGTTCTCCTCTAGTACCTCATCTTTTTCTTAAATCAAATACATGCAACTTACTCATTGGTTTTCTTTAAATGTTCTATAGTTTGGTTAAGCTAGTATAGAAAATGGATGGATGGATTAAAAAACACTAGAATGTGTTGTGCATCTTCCCAGCTCAGAGTTGCAAAATCAAACAAAGTTTGAGGTTGGTCTCATAAAAGTCGGAAATTAGCATGATTTACAGAAGGCATACTTGGATGTTGTGGCTATGCTCTTCGCACATGTTTTTTATCTGCATGTTCTCTGCAGGAGACCATTTGTTTACGTGTGATCTTGTCAGAACAGAGTTGCCAACAGAATTCGCACTCAAACCTCTACAATTCAGGAACGCCATTTCACCTGAACGGATTCCCAGCTGGGAGCAACACATCTGTCTGCATCAGTTTGAGTCCACCTTCTCTGTTATAAATATTAAACTGGCAACATGTGCATTTGATTATGTGAATATTTTTTGAAAAAGTTTTACTCTTTGTTCTGCATCTGTCTCCACATCCCAGCAAACACTAAGGATCACGTTGTTCACCGTGCACACAAATCAAAAGAATATACATACACACACACACACACACACAGTGGCAGACCCCTGCGTCCGTCACAAAAACTCTGTGGTTCGCCTTGTTCAGCCAAGCAAGACAAATCCCACTTAGGACAAACCAGCGTGTCTTTGGAAGAAAGACAGAAAGGAGGGATTGGGAGGAGGAGAGAAACAGTCTTCCTCCCCACCTTTTCATCTCTTCTCTTCCATTTCGGTGGACAAACGACAATGAGAGCCAAGGATCAAACAGCAGAAGGGAGGAAAAGTTATTTCAAAAGACGGTGCACATATGAAAGGATGCGTTAATACGAAGCCGTGGCAGTATATCTTTCTCCTCATACTTTCTTCTATTGCCCCAACGGGGCCGTCAGCAGAAACACAAGCTCTCCAGACCCTCACCTTTGACCTCTGACACACACAAACCTGGGCTCACTGTCTCTCACACAAATCAAACAGAGCATTCATGCATATACACAAACAGCATCTCTGTCCTGTAAACAGCTTAAACAAAGCTGTGCTGGAGATAAGCAGCCTGCACCCAAACAGGCTAGCCAACCTTTTCTGAGTTAAGTGTTTTTTCTCATTTAAAAATATGTAGATTCTTGCAAACATGGCATGAGATGGACTTTCATTGTCATATTTCAATAATGTCTACGTCCACTTTGTTGCATCTGTCCATGTTTATCTCTGCATTCATGTGCGTCTGTGTGTTAAAAGGCTGGAATGTGCCTTGACCTGTGCGACCCAGCTAAACTCCAAGGGCGTTAGCAGTGGTACCATTTGCAGGCTCCCAATAAATAACCTACACACACACACTCACAGAAACACTGCTTGGGAAGGCCACATCAACTTTGACACACATTCCTAACAGACATACAGATATAGTATGTGGGTAAAAAGAGGAAAACCACATTTCCCCCCATTGAAGTTCCTACAGCAGAACAAAAACTGAGGGTATTTATTGTTTGGTCATACCAGCCTCCCAGCTTCGTTGTTGTGCAGGTTCATGAGGATTCGTGCGTTCTCTTTTGACCCGCGTGGGTAATTCTTCTCCCGTTCCTTGGCATCGACAAATTCCCTGGCGAACCTGTAGCCGTAATGCACGTTGTCGCCGCAGCCACCCCACAGCCAGTCACGTGGCAGTTCTCGGGGCCGGGCAGCACGGCTGCAGCCGCAGGTGGAGAGCTCGCCCTCGCGGCATGCCCGGCTGATGGCGTTGACGACCCCGGCGGCGCTGATGGCGTAGGTAAATGCTGTCTCTCTTGAGCCTTATGGATAAGAAAAACACAAGATTTTTGAATGAACTCAATGTTAAATCCAATCCTCACAACACAGTTTAATCTTTTCTGTCGTCTGTCCCATTACCACCACAGACTTATCTTATTGCCATTTTATCATTTAGTGTACATGCTCAGTATTTTTTATTTATTTGGCACAGGGGTGGCAGCATTATCCTGAGGGGATGATTTATATGTGGAAATAAGATAATGTGGGAAAAGCTGAGGGGTGGGATTCGCATTCACAAAACACGTTTATCAAATACTCTTCAATCATCTAGTGCAAAATGACTGGCATATACGTCCACACTTACAACAGGGTAACACTAGAATATAGCTGGGAAATAAGGCTCTAACATTGCTGCAGATTTAACTTGTTCTACATGTGCACATGTACAAATACAAATGCAATTCTTTAATCTGTCTTCTTGGTTTACCTGGTCAGGCCTGGATATTGATCATTTTATTTAAGAGGTGATTTCCAGTTATTTAATGCACCTTGTATTAATCTCAATTTGAAAAGCACAACAAAATAAACAACATTTTTAAAAATGCATCTGATAAACTCATAACCCTTAAATTAACAGTAGATGTTTGGTTATAGAAAACCTAGAAAATAACAGATTAGGAGGAGAATATGTAAATTGATTTGAAGTCCACCAGTTAAAAGACTTTAATTTACAGTCAGAAAAATCATTCCGCTGTGCTTTTATTCAATAAGCTGAGAAGAATATAATTCAGAGACCTTACAAGTCCTAAAAGTAAAAAGCATCAACATATAAACAAATTATTATTTTTGATAGAAAACTTGGTGTGATCTAAGCATTTTTTGAATAATATCTGTAATGTTGAAATTGTACCTAAAAATCTTCATTTAAATCCAATTGTTTGAGGCAAACTGGACAATCTGGGACCAAATGGCTGCTGAAGATGGATATAATTCATTATGCTTCTTGCCAAGCCTCATAATTTACATATTTTTCCAGATTCCTTCAGTTTGGGCCAGTACTTCTCAGCATTAATACTTTGATATAACAAAATAATGTAACTAATACATAGTTTAAGAAAAAGGAAAATGTTTGGTGATTTTTAAACAGTTTTTTTGTGTGTTCTGACTGCTCCAGCAGCTCAAAGCCTTAGTTTCCCTGTATACCATTAAATATGATTTTCAGATGAAAATCATATCCATCAAGATCTATTACCCTATATCCTAAAAAAAGGAAAATGTCATTAAAGCATTGCGGTTTTGTGATGCACTTCCAAGTAAAAAGGATGTTTACAGCACTTTAATTCTCCTGCTACTGAAAAAAGGAGATACACATTTCAACCCTGGACGACACTGCAAAAAATTTGAAATCTGAGTAAATTATTCTTAAAATAAGTGCATTTTTCTTTAACTGAGCAGGAAAGTGAGAAACTTTGCCAATGAAACAAGACAGTTTACATTTAAAATAAGAATAAACTGGAGTCTCTTATTTCTCTCATTATGCACAATGTCTATTATGGATAATATCTATATATCTTATTGTAAGGGTAAAAAATCTCATAACAATAGAAGATCATCTCTTTTACCTACTCAAATTAAGGGTAAAAACACTTTTTCATCCAAACTCACCTTATGGGAAAGCCTAGATGCAGTATTTGCTGACGGGAAAACATCCAGCAATAAATCTCCTTGTCAATCCACATAGTTCTTTGTTTTGGATGCTAAAGAAGATGCCACTAGGGTCAAAAAAGATAATCTGTCTGTAGTAAACAGGCCCATCTTACACCCTAATGGCAGCCCAGCTATCACCCCACTAAGCAAAGGCTTAAACAGAACCATATCACCAGCAGACCCAGATGGTAGCTTGGACACCATCAGGTCACCTATGTCTCAAAGAGAAGGTCGGCAACCATCATGATTTGTTCCAACCATCACAAAATCTAAATATAAACGTTAAAACTAACAACTGCCTGAAACTTAACTGACCAACAATAACATCCTGAGGAGGAAATAAAAGATGGCTGCCGATTGCCACATAATCAGAAAAAAAAAATCGTTGGCATCTCCACACTATAAATCATGCTACGGTTATCTGGTATAATAATTCTAAAGGTCATTAAAATATAATAAGTTCTATTTCTTGGGGAGTTTAAGTTCAACATTTGCTGACAAATGGCAATTTTTTATTGGAACTTGTTTGGACGTCAACATCAATGATTGATGTCCCCATGAGCCATTTATCAACAAGATGGATGACTGAAAAGGAGGAGGAACGATCAGTTATGAAGAGAAAACATCAAGCGATTTGGACAAGGACGTCCCTGATCAAGATGAATGCTTGGTATATGAACACAACTTTTCATCATGGTGTAATAACATAACTACACTTTCTTGAAAATGATGTGATGTGTGACCCTTCACCTTTCATCATCCGTGATTAGGAGAAATATGCAGAAGTTGTCAGGTAAAACTGTATACCTTTTATTAAGTATTTTGTGGATAGATTGGATATCATCATATCTGACTGCACATAGAGCAGCTGTGATCATCAACCATCAAGTTTAGGTATATTCTGGGTTCAGATTTGCAGTCATTGTTCTTTTAAAGCGTGGGTTATTTTTCTAAACCTCTAACTCTGCTATAAGCTGCTCAGCTGCGTAATAATTCACCCATCTTCTGTGCTCCCTGAGCCATTTGTGCTGTATTTTCTATCAAATTTTAGAGTTTTACAGATAAACTCCATTACCTACTGTAACAGGCCAACTTCTGAGGACAACTGATATTTGATCCCCACCAATAATTTCTGCTTTTTCCCCCTTTCCGCCGATTTACATTAGCCAACAGTAACTGGGGTTGGGTGCAGCTAACCGTGTTCAGAGCGTTTTCAGTCCGTGTTTTTATCTCGCTTTCCCGCTGCTCTCGAGTCCCACCTCTCGGTGAAACATCATGGGATCTGTCGTTTTGGGACATACCGGTAATATTGGTGTCGCAATTTTCTGCGTACAGAGTAGCTACGAGGATGAGAAGAGATACCGGGTATGGCAAGCCGTTTAAACATAAATATGCAGCAGCTCTCAGTGAATTTTTCACCGACAGATACTCCGATATATGTTTACCGGTAAGTAAAAGTTAGGAGACTGGTTGGTTAAAAAAAATTGAGATGCCACCGAAAAATCCGTTAGTTACACATACAGACCTTTTAAGCTAAAAATGGCAGCAGATGTACATTTATATGAGTTAAAAAAGCTGGGCTTCTCAGGAACATACTCAGAGTTACAGATTAAAATTAACACATATCTGTTGTTTTCTTCTAGAGATCCTGAAAATGATTTTGTCAGGCATCATTATATTGGTAGACAGGTTCATAAATCTGTTTTTAAGCAGAGAAGAGACACAATTAGGGACAGCTGCAGATTTAAGGGTGAAACAGATTTACTGGGATGTGCAACATGCAATAAAATATATCTCCAAGTTTACAAGAAAAAATATGCAACGCTATAATAAAATTCAACATATAATTTTGTCTTTTGTAGTTCAACGAGACTCAGAAATAGCTGCAACCCAGAGAGAGTCAGACTCACAGGACACAGACTGAAAATTAAAGTATAAGAAACCTACAAGAATTAAAGCACAAAATACAAACCAGTGTATAAATGATTTTTGAAATATAAAGGTTCAATATATAGACTGACTGTCAATGACACATGGGACAAATTTCTAAATTTGATTTTGCTGCTTGTGAATAATCACTGATGCAGTCATACATGATAATCACTGATGCAGCTTAAAGGAAAGCCATGCATGGATGGATTGATGGAAGTGAAGCTGTGTCCATACTAGGGATGCAGGATATATTGATGTTGGCATCGGTATCGGCTGTTATTTGTCATTATTTATACATTAATGTTTTTGAGCCCTTTATAAAATAATGCACGAAAGGCTGGCATCTGTTTATAACTATAAATACCACAAATGTATTGTGGTTCTCTTGTGTTCTCAACAATAGTGAAGCATTCAATATACATGTGTTTGAGCTCATTTTTGGAAAATATAAACCCTATTGAAAGCGTTCGGATTGAGTAGGTGTAGGTCCATCAGCCACCACCGTTAGGGCGTCCCCACCAGCTTTTATCGTAAAGTTACAGCCTTCATGCCATTGCATTCCCGCAAAAATTAATTCTTTACTTATTTATAATTTATCTTTAAATTATTTATATATGAAAAACAGTTTGAATATAAATATCATGAATCCTTATTGCCTGTTTTGTAGTTTTCGTTTTTTTTATTTAAGGTGCATAAAGACTGAAAGATATGAGAAAATCTTCTGCTGTCTTTAAAAAAGGTCACGGCAGACAACACACTACTTATAACCAACTTTGAGTAAAAGGTAACAATATTAAACTTACAATGAAATATTTATACTTCATATTTATAACCAATTATAATTTGTAATTTCATCGTCTCATTTTTACACTGAAAAAAAGAGGGGCTCCACACTAGACAATTAATTATGAAACAAAAAACATGTTTGGAATACAACAAAGATCTATGTGTACTTGTGGCGCCCCAAAACTTATGTCGCCTATCATGGTGCGCCTTTATGCTTCTACTATAATAAGCATCTATTTGGCAGTACTTTAACTGCTCTGTTAATGTAACTATTTAGTGTTTTGTAAGACTTTATAACCATCACAGATCCCAACAACCTCAATAAGTTTTTACATTCATGCTGATTTTGCACAGTTTCTACATTAGTTAATTAAAATAACATGCTGCTCTCATTTTGCATATCTCTGATGTTGCTGCTATTTTCAGATATCCATGACTGTAAAAATGTCCATAGCGGATATTGGTTATTTATTGTCCAGATGCACAGTTTTATATTGTTAAAACACTTTACAGTGCAGTATTTTATTGTTTATCTTTCAACTTTTCACTATTATCTTATTCTTAAACATTTTTCTAAGGTCCACATTTGTGTGACATTTTTTTAAAATCTTTTTGCTGCTGTAAACAACAGAATTTCCCCATTGTGGGGGAAAAAAGGATTTTCTATTCTAATATTATTATTTAGTCAGTTTACTTGAAAGCAGGTCAGTAGTGAGCTATTTTTATAGATCACCTATGGCCCCACGGTGCGCTTTTATAACGCAGCAGACTGGAATAAACACCAGCCAGCCAGACAGCCAGGTATGCATGAAACAAACCGAGGCGTGTGAGCCTTTTTTTATTATTCGCTGCACTTTTAAAGAAACAGTTTCCCCCGTCAGGTTTATGGGACTGTGGAGAGTCGACTTCAAATAGCAGGTCCGGATCTGCCGGCTCGATGTCAGCTCATCAGCGCATTTCAAAAGAAGAGCCGCGGGACAATGGGCTGCCCTCACACCTCCGTCTAAACCTGGAGGACAGACCACCGTCAATCCGGAGGGAGAGAGAGGCGCAGCTCTGACTGACTGAGCGCCTGCAGCGGATTTCACACCTACTTGTTGATTAGACCATCCCGTCATCGCCACCTCGGAATTCAGACGCGCTGGATGCGGATCCAGGACCGAAACTTACTGATTACTAAAGAAACGCTTTCATTACGCGCGTCTTTACGCGCGCGCTGCGCTGATCATGCGCTCGCGCCAAAGTTAAACGATGAAATGAAAGTTACATTTCAACTTTGTTGGCCTACTAGACATTTATTTATTATTATTTTTTTATTGCTCTGGTATGATGGAAGGTGTAAACATTTGGTCTATTTGTGCTCAATCCTATCATTTGTGGCCTTTCCTCAATGGTTTTGTTGCTATAACATTTTTATGTATTCTTTATACATTTTCTATCGGCAAAAAAAAAACCAAAAAAAACAGGCAAACAAAAACTACTCGCTGTAATTTGATGGATTAAAACAAGTTTGGAATAAATGCTTGTTAGGTTTGATGAAGTCTAGGGTTTCAATGGCATACAAAACCATCCAAAAGTTGTGTTAATATTTCAATGTTCACCTTTAAAGACCATTTTCCTGAGTAAAATAATTTGTGCACAAAATAATGCACAAAAAAGACTTATCTAAATATAGATTTTGGAATGGCATTTAAATAAAAAAATAAAAAACCAACACTAATAAATAAGACAAATATATTGGAAATGACTGGATTCTCTATGACCAATATTCCTTTTATTTATTGCAAGCTTGTTCATAAAGTGGCCCTTTCCCCTCACATTCCCTGCATATCTTCAACTTTCTATCGAAAGAATGAAGTTGGCATAAGATTCTCACTGCATGCAACACTATTGGAGTTCCATGGCATTATAGAAGGTTATTTAAGAAAATTATATAAGCTATATTCTTTAAAATTGAGAAGGGCAGCTCTGCCAAGCTCTATGTGTTATACTGCTTGTTAATTGTTCAGATTACTTTCTGTTGAATCTTCTTTGAAAGGAATACATTGTGGGAATTTTAAAGTTTCAAAACTACATCACTTCCCCAATGTGTGTCAACATTGGGGAAATGGTGCAGTTTTGAAACTTTAAAATTCTGGTACTCTGCAGTAGATATCTAGAAAAAATTAAGCATTAAAAAAAATATATTTATGTTTTGGCTTTTTAAAAAAGAAACAAATGCATTTATATTTAACTTCTTCAAAACACCAGTCAAACATGTCTGTTGCTTTGAAATTTCCCACTCACACAACATGAGAACTCACCAATGTGCATGACCCGCCCAAACACAGATGTGTTGTCCACAGTGCTGCAGTTCCACCTCCTCTGCCTGAACTGGTACTGGCACTCTTTGATGCCCGTTCTCGCTCCATCCCCGATGAAGCTCATATGATCTTGGTACAGCTGGCACAGCTTCCTCTGACTCTGCAGGGCCACACAGAAACAACGACAAAGATTAGCAGAGATTAGCTGCTTAATGGCTCGACGCTTTGAGTGGTCCCAGTGGGGAGATTCCCATGGTCTGGGGACATTTACCTGCGAAAGGCCAGAGAGCTGACTGCAGAGAGGCTGAGCGCCAATGATGTACATCTCAGGTCGCTGGATTGGGGTCAGACCTAGAGACCTGAGAGATGCAGAGGATATTACATTTAAATCTGATTAAATAGGGAATCCAGTCAATCTATCTGTGCAACAGAGCACAGAAGTCAGACCCTGGTTTTATAGGGACAAGTGGGCTATAAAACAAAAATAAATAGACTCCTGTGGAGAACATCTCTACCGCCTCTATCTTTATGGCTCCTTAGATCCCTTAGCCCCTCCCCAGAAAAAAAAGCTCTTGGCCCCTCAGTAAATGAAACAAACTACCAAGCTTTCATATTGTTTCCAGATTCAGCAGCTCATGCATGTCAGTGATGTTCTGCATCACAGAGACACAAACGTCCATCCAATCCAATGCTGTGCAGGACAGGAGCAAGTGTTGATAATTTAGCGTGTTGAGGGCACGGGCTTTGCCATTTGGGGGACAGCCAGGATAAATATTGTGACAGAGCCTTCACATTTGTCCCATCAAAGCCAGCACCCAACAACAAGAGGGGGGAAAAAAACCTTAAAGAACAAAAACAAATGGATCTGGAAAACAAATGGATTTGGAACATGTTGTGATGATGCGCAATGTATGCGTAAAACAAACAATGGTTAATTGGCGTTTAAAACATTTTTCAAATTATATGTCAGAGATCAGTCGCTCACCACCATGAGTTTGCCTCCACCATCCGAAGCTGGGAGCTGCAGGCGAGGAGGACCGCCAGCTGGAGCAGATGTGGGGCGGCTCCGGTTCGTCTCCTCAGGACGGGGCTGTTGTCCATAATTGCCCGCCGCGGCAGCGCGGAGCAGCCAGTGCGGGGCAAAGTGCTCTGCTGAGACATGGGCGAAAGGATTCACCACGCGTCCTGATTAGTTTCCAAAGAGGGGAGCTAAATGGAAACTCTGCAGGTCCGGATCCAGCTCAGCAAACTCAGATATGAACAAAGTTTTCCTTTTATAACCAAACTCCTCCTGCATTAAATTATCCTTATTTTCAATAAAAGTGTATCCCAGGGTGTCAAGCAATCGGATTCCAGTCTGAAGTCACACTGAGGAAAACAAAACATCCAGAAATCCACCTTCCTCCCTTTTACGCAGATCAAAACATTGTGCGTAAAACGGTTCACAGATTATTCCAGTTTTGCGTAAAGCTTCTCTTCTTCGCGGACAGATGAAACAAGCCACATAGTGACATGTAGATTTCTGTTGTCTCGTTTAGACAATGAAATATAAATATACTTATTGACAATAATATCGAAACCTGGACCAAAGCAGCGGAGTGACTAATTCTTGTCCCGCTGCAGCTGCTTTAAAACCATCTCTCCTATTTCTTGTTTAAGTTTACACTCCTCCTCTTTTTCGCACCCAGCTTTCAGGTCGGAACCGCCTCCCCCCTTCTGTCACCACGTGAGGAGATCAGATGAACAACTGGTAAGAAGCCCTCACCTCACATTAGGCATCACATCTATCAAATGTCTACTACAGAATCCATATTACCCAATTTTGGTCCGCATACATAGAACAAATTTGAATAATCAGGATATTTTCCAGAACAAATAATTGAAAGGGAAAATGTATTTCAGATATTAACAAATGTAAAATGTTTGTCATATTAGTTTATCCTCATTAGCAGCTATTGTAATGTTCCTCCAGACAGTGGTAGCATACTCAGATGTCTCCTTGCTCCTTTTCATAGTTAATGCACTGGAAAAAATCAAAATCTAGATGGGTTATTTTTTCTTAAAATAAGTGCATTTGTTCTTGGATTGAGGAGGTAAAAGAGACATTTTGCCGATGGAACAAGACAATTTACACTTAAAATAAGAACACACAATTTGCATTGTCTTATTTCAAGTGCATATTATCTAATTATCTTATTTTAAGAGTAAAAATACTCATTCCATTGGAAAACCATCTCATTTACCTGCTCAAATTAAAGGGGAACGGCATTTTTTTTTAATATTGGGCCCTTGATTTTATGTTAATACATCATGTTCTACTCACCCATATGAGTTTTGTGTCAGTTGGAGCTGTTCTGAAGATATTCGGTTTTGTTATATCCAAGTAATGTCTTCCTTTTGGCAACGACTTGAAGGCACAAACTAAACCGTTCATAATTTATTCTTTAATGTACGCCAGCATTCATAACATGTAGGCGAATCACTGTCCCCCAGACATCTGTGGTTATTTTTAAAAAAAAACAAAGCGGAGTGTGTATGATGTCATCCCCGCACCGGACTGGAGATGTGACAGGCAGCCTGGGCCACAGGCGGCTACGCTGTACCCCTTCTATTCATTCGGCTAGCTAATCTGAATCGTTAAATTTCATTTCAAGAGCGAGATCATCTGTGGTAGTAGCACTAGACATCTTCCAGGCATGTGAGTAAAACTAGCAGCAGTTCAGCGGACAGGAAGAATGAACAGTAGCCGGCACACACGGATGACGTCATACACGCACCGGTTTGTTTTTTAAATATAAAAAATATAACTGCGGATGTCTGGGGGACAGTGATTCACCTACATGTTATGAATGCTGGCGTACCATAAAGAATAAATTATGAACAGTTTAGTTTGTGCTTTGAACTCGTTGCCCATACGAAGAAGTTACTTGGATATACCTAACGGAATATCTTCAGAACCGTTCCAAATGACACAAAACTCATATGGGTGAGTAGAACATGATGTAATAACGTAAAATCAAGGGGCCAATGTAAAAAAACCGGTGTTCCCCTTTAAGTGTAAATACACTGGATTTAAGAAAATTTTACTTATTTCAAGATCGTTTTTTTTTTTCCAGTGTGGTGACATCTAAAACGTTTCAGAGCAAAGATCACAGAACACAAATGAATGCCAGACACTTGAATACTCATTTGATGACTCATTTACTGGAGTGCAGAATAATAATTTTAACTCTAATTTAAACTTTAATATTTTGCAGAGCTTTAATAAAGGCACATTTTCTCTTTAACATAATATAGTTTTAACATCAAAGGAAATATATACATGAGTTTAAAACTAACACCTTAGTATTTTTAATTAGAAATACAATCGGAAAAGTGTTGGGAACACATACGTATTTAGGTCCCTTTAATCTGATGCAGGGCCATGTTGAGTGGTTAATTTCACACTTTATAATTATGCACATTTTTCCATTTGATTGATTGCATAAAATCCAGAAGAAATACTTTTCAGTTAACAGCTGTAGCAGAACAACATGTAAAAAAATGTTCAAGGTGCAGGAAGATTTTTTTCAGGCACTTAAGATAATAGAGGGTGGCCTAAGGTGCTTGAAATGCAGTCGCTGATCAAAAAATGTATATTGATCCCAAATGGAATAAATAATGCAGCATAATCAGTGATTAATTAGATCAATCATCCATCCATCCGTCCATCCATGGGGGTAGAATCTTATTGCTTAACTTCACCCAGCCTTTGTAGAAAGTTCACGTGGGTCAGATTCCTTTTATTAGCTGAAGTGAATAATTTGTTTGAGTAAAAGGGCGAGTGCCTCAAAAATCTCCTAATCCTTTCCTTCTTTGGAGTTTGAAATAAAAAGACACACACATTCATACACACACAGTTAATAATAGGGACATATTACCCTGCACATTCACAGACAGACGGTGAGGAAAAAAAAAAGAATGTGTGTTGAAGCGAGCTCTTCAATTCATAACCGGGTCTATAAGACAAACTGCAGGCGGGTCGGTGGGTGGTGAACCTGCAGAGCGGCTCTTTGATCCGACTCAGTGCTTCTCTATAAAGGCTGCCTCCATTGGCCAAAGGAGGACTTGAATGGGAGGCCCCTAAAATCTAGAGAAACTGATCAAACCTTCATAAAGCGCCGTTGGTAATGAGCTCCTCTGGGGTGTTTTACTCAGAAAGGAACAAACAGCACTTTACAAATGGCCATATATTTTATCCTCTTTTGTTGTGTTGTTGGAAACCAAAAAAATAGTCTGCCCTAAATGTTTTTCTACTAACTTGTTAACACCGTTTTGGGTTTATATAGGCCTATTACATTAGTAAAACATAAAATAATAAACAGTGTATTGTGGTGTCACCAGTCTGTCTTCCATTACACTGAAACAGGTTTAAACACATTTAGAGTAATGTTGGTGATGAGCTTATTTTCTTGTCTTGATGCATTCCCGTCGCAGAATGAGAGGGAAAAGGAAATGGCTCCCATGATGGCACCAATTCCATCAGGGAAAAGATTAATGATAACCTGAGTTTGTTCCAAACTTTCAGAAATAACTCAGAAGGAATCTGTAGAAAATACTTGCATTTTTAATCTTACTGATAAATAATAATTTACTAATAATTGTTGAATTTCATAGCAGCCTGTTATTTAAAACACATTAATTTTGAAAAGCATGTATTTGACCCATGCTCTCTGAAATGTGGATGATTGCATTAGAGTTACATGTTCACCACCTGGATCTGATATTTTAGGGCATTTATCCCTTTATTTAGAGCTAAGGACATTATTTAAATTACATGTGAAAAGATTAACTATTATCAGGAGGCTAATTGCTGCTTGTAAAGCTGTGGGTTTAACACAAATTTAAGTGCATTTTTCAATAATCATATATGAGCTCAGAGCAAATCATTATTGTTGATTGGAAGGACACTTCATCATCATCTGAAAAGCATTGCAAATATATGGCATGCGATATTCAATCTCCTTCACTCTACCCTAAATAGAATCTACTAATAACACTTAATATCTTCTTTAGCCGATTCATTGTTTGATGAGTTTGAATTAACATCAAACTTTCCAAATCAAAATGGCAGGCCAGGCAAAAAGTGCCTTCATCAGGAAAGTAATCAAGAGGTGAATCATAACTTTAGAGGAATTGTAGAGACACCGGTCTTACGTGGGAAACAAGAATCACATGAAATAACACATTCTGGCCAGATAAGACACACCACCACTTTTTGTTCTACACTTGAAGATCTATGTTAAATGTACCTCAGGCATAAATCGGTCCTTTAGGGCCTCTGTCCTACAGGCTTTAGAGGTTTCTCAGCTTCAGCTCAGCTGATTATGATGACTGCAGTTCAGCAAAGGCCTGTTAAAAAGTTATAAACGGAGGGCAGCTGTGCTGAAGCAGGGAAACCTCAGAAACCTGCAGGACAGCGGCCTTCGAGAACCGACTTTGGGCATGCCTTCTCTACCTGGACCAAACTAGCCTCACTGTGAAACATGGTGGCAGCATCATCACTCACTGGAACTGATTACAAAAGCAGGTTACACTTTTCAGGTTTTATTTGTAAAAAGAAAATTTTAAATCATTTTCCTTCAGAACCTGTTATGAACCGCTTGGTGTTTTTGAATTACATTAAATCCCTGTGAAATATATCTAGACTGAAGAGAAATTATAAAGGAGACAACGTCCAAAAATACACTTGAAGTAATCCTACATTATAATAAGGAAAAGAAAGGGCCATCTACTGCTACTTTCTTTAACAAGTTCTGCTTCCTTTTCATCTACTTTAGGCTCAAAATTCACAAAACAAAATTTTATTAGTAACTTTTTAAAGTAAGATGGATTCAATCATCAAATATGAACATAAAGAGCTAGCAATAAAGGATTTAATTTGAACACTACCTGCGATGTTCCTGTTAAGACACTAAGAGGAGCAGTTGAGCTGCAGAAATTATTTCAACTGAGGAATTGAGGGTAAAGAGAGGCAGGGTGGGGTGAGGGCACAGAGGTGCAACATGGGCAAAGTTGGAAAGAAATGGGAGGAGAGAAAGCAGAGGGTGAGAGAGGGAGGGAGTGTCAATGTAAAGGATCCAAAGCAGCAGAAAGGGGTGGAAGTAGTAGAAAGGACGGCACATCCCTGGAGGATATGAGCAATAGGCCTGCAACAGGGAGCAATGTCTGAGAAAGTCGGCAGCTACTCTCTGGATTAACACCAGCTTCACTTTTTATTGCCTCCAATACCAGACTGGAGCAGCAGAAGTGGCCCACTTGCCCCCTGCAGGGAAACCAGCTGCAGACGGCTAACTGGTGACCCGAGGGAGCTGATGGTGCCAGAAAGCAAAGTATTAATTCTGGGAAGTGAATGTTGCTTTAAAATTGAGAGTGGTTCCACAATAGTTAAGGTGAAAGTTTTGTTAGAGGAGGCATATAGTGTAAAGTTATAACTGATCAGGTTTTTTTTTTAGATAATTGTACAATAAAAAGCTGAAGTAATAAGATTGAGCACTTTTATCAATTTTCTTTAAATTGTAGCCGTTTGTGACCTTTTTTGAAAAGGTCAATGAGTTTAAAAGACCTCTACATCTCCTGAGTAATTCTGGGTTGTGCATTGGAATAAATTGCTCAAACTGTACAAGTGTTATTTCTTTCAACTCTAAGAATGCAACCATTTTTGAAGGCTAAAGTAGCAAAAATGCCATTTCAATAATTTAGTCAATTAAGTGGCTAGGCTTACCAAAAGGAAGAAGATGCACAAGGATAACCGCTTTGTTACAGTATTCTTATGCAAAAAATGTAGTTTTAAAAATCATAGATTAAATACACTTTATATCCATTCTAACCAAGTTTTGAGCTGTTTTTGTAAAAACAAATGTGTTAAAAATGCATCTCTAGGTCTGTCAAACTGGTAGAGATGTACTGTAGTTCAGTTTCTTGCATTTACAGTTTTCTTTAATGTGTTACTAGTGGCTTGTTGTAGTATTTTGGTCATATGTCCCTTTCTTTACCATGTTCCTGTTTCTTACTGTTCAAAGACTGATTCTGAATCGAAGAAAAACTGCAGCCTGCTCATGCTTCTAGTTCTGGATATTAATGCAGACAATGCAGTAAAATTGACGACGCTTGTAGAATTGGGACGACAGCCTTGTGTAAAAAAACTACAAAAAGCAGAAGTTACTCAATTAAAGATAACTACTGAAGTTCTACATTATGAAACCTAAAACATATGGAGTTGCATACGTCTCACTGAGTGAATGTGAATAAATTATTTTTTTATTTTTTTTAAACTCCATGAGATGGGCTGTGCCTACAATTTATATCACTCAAAGCATTATAGGAAACCATACAGCTCCTATGTAGCCGATAGGAACATTGGAAGGTCCCTGTCCAAACAGGGCTACCAGTAAGACCCAAACTATTAATAGGAAGTATCCTGCTTCCTCTTCCTAGCTCCTGTCTTACTGCCAGCCCTGTTCAGACAGCACTTATCATGGCGACTTCCACTTTGGCTTAATTCTCCCTACCATTTCATGCTAGAGTCTCCTGTTGGTTGAAATCTCTTATATTGTGTTCTGTTGGGGCAGAGCTTATTCGTTTCTGCTCTGTTTACTTCCCGTTTTGCCTTTTGTTCTTATTGATTTCTCTCTGGTTCTGTCCTTTGCTTACTCTCTCAGCTGCTTCCAATCTGCTCGTTAGTCACAGCTGTTTCTTTTTTCCTCTCATCAGTTCTCCTAAGCATATATTCCCTTTTGGTTTTTTAATCACTGCTGGTTTATCTTGATGATGCCGCTTAGTTTGTCCAGTGTTAATCTTCCCTTCCCTCCTAGGTTAAAATGCTTGGTTTTCGATTAATTACGTTTTATCATCTTTGGGTTCACCTTTTCGGACCTTGCAAACACAAATGTTTGGTATTATAAAAATATCTATTTTTTTCAAACTCTGCCTTTTTTCTGGCTGCTTTTGTGTCATCCACACCACTATCCTTTTTATGGGGGCAGCTGTTTTTGCAGAAGAAGTATTGACTCAGGCTTAGATTATCGATAGTTTAATGATACACATGAGCTGTAGAATGGATAAATCCGGAGCTCAGGTTTATAATGAATCTAATCACCCACTCTTGCTAATATTCAGATACAGTCCATTTTCATATAGGCAGATTTTTCTTGAGCACTTAGAAAAAAATCACTATAATAGAAACGTACAATGATAAATCTCACATAAAATACCTAGACTTGATCACCACTGAAATAAAATATATTGCCGGATGAGCAATGAATGCTCTCTTTGCGACAGGATTCTAGGTAGATCTTCATCCAGGAGTCACACTATTTGATCCAAAGAAATTATCCAGGCTTCCTCAGGGAGAGAAATTAAATAAGTGTCTATTGGAACAAAAGGCCTGAAAAAAACAGACCTTACTCCTCTATTCTGCTATTAAAGCACAAATCATGAGTGTCACCGTTTTAAATGCATTCTACAGACAATAAACACGTGTTCTGCAACAATCTGCCAAATGCAGCTGCCTGCACGGGAATTTATGTCTCAAATCGTCCTCTCTCACACACCCTGTGGGACATGCAGACAAAGTTGGAAGTATCTCTGAAGAAGCTTTAGGCTTTAAATCTTTCTCTGTTTTTCTCTGGACATATGTGGTTACATGCACAACCACACAGCTTGTTTCATTCATCCTCCATCGCTTCTTTCCACCTTGTTTCTCCATATCTTTCTCTCCCACCTTGGTAACACTTGTCCTCCCCTCCATATTCCTCTGTCCATCTCCCTCCTCCTTGTCTCCATCCATCCTTATGTCAGCTGGCAGAAGATGAGTCATGCCTCTAACTGGGAGGCTAAAACTCTCCCTCTTTCCCTCTAAATATATCCCCTCTGTACTTCTCTATGTCTCTTTTTCACACTTCTCTCTGCGTTGTCTCACCATCTGTTTCTCTGCAGCTTTCTGCTTTGTTAAATCGCTCCACTGACTTCCTTTATTTAATACTTCACTTTGTCTGACAGTTTAAAATACAAGTTATTACATATCTTGCAGTTACATTTTTTTAATCTCAATTTCATCATTCTGTTGCATATTCTTAAATATATGTAAAATCAATTAGGCCTTCTATAACGTGGTAGAATTTTAGCCACTGTTTTATATGAAGTAGAATAACTGAAATAAACTCCAACTCTAACAAAAACTAATTGATTTCTATTAATTAAAACAACATCATTGCTAAGATCTCTCTTTAGAATAAAATAATAATAATCTACTTTTTCTGCAAGTTCATTTAGAAGCCACTCTTAATGTGTAATGTTAGATAGTTTTACAACATCTACAAACCCTTTGGAGAGATGAAGTGATTATTTAATATCCTGGTGTTATATCGGGGTTATGTTAGGAAACCTGGTGCCAACTTAAATGTTAAAGATATAGGAGGATTTTTTTCCCCCCCGGGTGGATCATCAAAATAAGAGGTCCTCCTAATTGTCAATCATTTTAGTGATATGTTTACGTAACGCTGTCCTACGTGCTTGTCCTCTGTTAGCTGCCTGGTGAGCTACGGTTTAAGACAGTCTTTGAAGGCCACTTTTCTCACAGCGGTTCATGGAAAATGGCCGAGGGTTGTAAGAGAAAAAGGTGTCTACGAAGTGTATGAGAAGAAGAATAAGGCCTCAGACAAGAGAAACAAGACTAGAGTGTTTATGGGAGATTCTTTTATGCGATGGGGTACACTGAAAGCACAGGTCAGGCTTCCCATCGATGCCTCGGTTGCAAAGTTTCTGTTCGACCGGTGAAGTTTGGCATCTTATTTGGAGAAATCCATTTCACATCACAGCTAGTAAAAGTTATCTACCTCTATATTGTAACTTTCAAGAGAAGATAAGTTTATTTATTTTGTAATTTGCATCATTAGTAGTTATACAAAGGCCACAGATCCTTATTTACCCTGAAAACGCATCCAAATTTCCTCTGTAGAACACACACATAAAAGCATGTCCTGATTTATTTTTTTTAATATACCAGTAGTCTAATTGTGGAGAAACTTTTTATGTAAATACGGGTGAGATGAGATCCATCAGAGCGATCGTCTTATGATCCCACACATCCTCGAGGAGAAATAGCTTCGTGCTCTCACACGAGCTTAATAGGTGTTCCCTCTCTGGAGCGGGTATAGGGTTGTGCATGTGCATTTTTATTTTAAATTCCCGAAAATCCTCCACTATACTTTAAGCTATGTGATCCTGCTAGAAAATGACATAGTGCATCATATGCTGCTCTATCTAAGAAATAGGGCTCTCAGCTAGAAAGAGGTGAGCTCGCCTCCAAATTGTGCATTCACTGTATGTTGAGAAGCCAACGGGAGATGTGCTGACAGATTACATTTCAACTGAAAATGTAATTCTTATTCTGTCAGTGATAAGTTGTGGTATTGCATCTAACGATGTGGAGGAGGATCAGAGGGAGAGTAAAAAACAAAACAGAAAACTACACAGCTAATAGGGCAAATTACATACATTTACAAATGTGGTATTTGCAATGAAGCAACAACCAAATATTATTCTGTAGAAAGCAGACTGCTCTTAGTATGAAGGGTCAGTGTCACTGAATGTTTGTTCTTTTGCATGTGCAAAATGTGTAACAGATATAATTGTAGTTCTTTTAAGTTCATAGGCAGATAAAACAATAAACAGATAAGATAAGGGCCTGTAGTAGGAGAGAAAGATAAAAAGAAGATAGATAACCATTGTAATGAATTAACTTAAAAGTTTTCAGAAAAAATTATATAAAAAAATAATAAT
Organism: Cyprinodon variegatus; assembly: GCF_000732505.1. Classification (NCBI taxonomy): domain Eukaryota; kingdom Metazoa; phylum Chordata; class Actinopteri; order Cyprinodontiformes; family Cyprinodontidae; genus Cyprinodon; species Cyprinodon variegatus. The sequence goes on from NW_015150946.1 coordinate 431,928, forward strand.
AAAAAAAGAGCTTCAAACAAAATATAGGGGGAAAAAAAATCATTATGTTCCTACAATTTTAGTTGGAAAAAAAAAAGAGATTGTTAATTGTTGTTTAAATAGCCCCTACTTATTTATCCAGGCCGAGAAACAGAATATTTCAGAGAATATTTACTTTGTTTTGTTTTGCACTGGACTGGAAGCTGCGACAGAGACCGATTCCCTAATGGTGCGGCCCAGGGAGAAACATCCACAGCTGGGTCATATTCCCTGATTTCCCCATGCTCTGCAGTTCTGAGCAGCACTGGCCTCCTGATGCCTTCCCGAGAGAAATTAACAAACACTCAGATAAATCTAAACAGACAAATTACAACTCTGTGCCTCACTCAGCTTTTTCCTAATAGTTATTAAAAATAAGGTTACATTTTTTTTCCCCATTGGGTATATATTACTAAGAAGCGTTTTGTGTTAAATTAAGAGAAAGACATAAAAATCTGCAGTTTGGAAATATTAAATGAGGGAATTAAAAGACAAATCTTGACTGGTTTGATCTGATTTGATTCACACTCTTACCTAGGAATGTGAAATAAACTTTGCACTGTGCCAAGTAAAAAAAAATAACTGCATGTATCTCGAAGGATATTAAATATCCTTATTTTTCGGTGCTGAATCCTGCCCCTAGTCACTACCTGTTTTAAATTAACTTTAAAACTATAAAACATTCAAGTTTATTGAACTGCAACAACATAACATTAACATTTCACTGATTTTAGGAGTAAGAAGGCATCATCATGCCAGCTGTCTTGTGTAAATTGCTGCCCTTTTTACTCTCCTTTTCTGTAACCTAACATAAATAGAAAAACTATGGCAGGAACTAAAACACCCAGCAACAAATATGAAGAAAATGATGTAGCAGAAAATCTGTCCTGTGTAATACAGTAATTAAGTTAAAAGGCCAAAAATAAAACCAACATACGACAAAAAAAAAAAAAAGTATTTTACACTGAAGTAAGTCAGTCAGTCATCATTGCAAAATTTAAAACAATTTATCTTGGGAGAACAAAATAAACTTGTCAGGCTTTACTTATTTACTAGTAAAATAGTTCACTGAACTATATCAGACTGAACGAAATCTACTGTAAGAGAAGATTAACATCCTAAAAAGAACAGTCTGTATTTTCCAATAGAATATTTAACACTTGGAGTATGGTACCAACAGAACGAAGAAACATTACAAAATATTATTTAAAAATCGGCTTTGCAAGATTATGTATAATTTTAAATCATTTTCGTCTTTAACAATCTACATGATAGAAATGTGCTTAGTATCATCAACCTGCCAGAGACTGGAGATATTGGCTCAGTTCGAATTTATGTGATGCGTCCTCTGAAGGCCAGATTCGTAGGCCGAATACATCATAGCACGACGTCAAGGTCTGGTCGGATTTCAAGACTCCTCGTTATGCCGTCTACAAACGTGTCCTTTTTGCCCAATTTGAAGGATGGGTCCAGTGTATCCTCCCTATCCTTGGTTATCCCATGATGCATTGCGAGACCAAGCAAGCCAGCTGCTCCATGATCAGAGGAAATGGTACTTGGCTCCGAACAGTGGTGAATATTGGAAGTTCAGTTTAATATAATACAAGTAAGTGAATAGTTCCGTCTGAAATTAATGAAAATAGTTGTTTTAATTGTTATTGAGTCAGATATGTGGCGTTAATGCTTGATTTAGCCAAAAGTTTTTATTTGTGATTGTGTAAATAGGTTTGGCTAATATTCAAGGACATATAAAATATCTATGATATGATTTTTTTTTTTAATTGCTATTTTGCACAATTTGCTTAACTAAGTATTTTTTTGTTGTTGAATATAAGATATTTAGCAGATATATTTTTATACATACATTGTTTAGATTTACTTTTATCTTCATACCCCTTTTATAGAATAGAATACAATATCTTTATTGTCCCACAATGGGGAAATTTACAGCAGCAAATAGATTATTGAAAAAAAATGGTCACACAAATGTGGACCTTAGAAAAATGATCATCTTAATGGTTCATTCCATTCAACTGTCTAGCTCCGCCCAGTTTCATCATGGTCCACCTGTGTCACCTGCTCCAGTCTCTAATTAACTTGCTTGCTCCCAGTCATCAGTGCCAGATAATTTGAGCCTTTGGTGAGAGTTCTCTAGCAGACCTCCTGCCTTCGACCTGGATTTCCCTTCGGTACCTCTTTGGATCTCTGATATTCTGGCCTGGACTTCTGTGAACCTCTTCGACGCAGTCTTTGGCTTCACCTTCTGGAAAGTCCCGCCTTCCTTCGTCGGCTCAGATCTGCTGGTCATCCAGTTCTGCAGAGTCTGGAACTCTCGGGCCGCGTTCGTTGCATGCTGTTGGCAGCCATTCAGCTGGAATTTACTCCTTCCTCAGTCCATGCCCAGAGGAAGGAATGGACTTTCGAGATCAGGTTAGTGACTCAAGCGTTGGTAATCATCCTCCGTCAGATCTACGTGGTCACTAACCTGAGTTTTCCCTCTGCAGATGTTCTTGCCTTAGAGGCCCTAGCGGCTGAACTGCAGATTCAACATTTTTTTTAAAATAAAAGATTGAGAAATCCGCCAGTCTGTTTGGGTCCTTTGTTCGCCTCAACAGTTAAAAAATATTCGGCACTTTAAAGTGCTGTTAATACATGTCTTTAGTCCTTTTTTAAATATATATATATATATATATATATATTATAATAGTCATGTTAATGTGTTTTTTATTTATTTATTTATGCAACCTTTTTATCCAAAATATTTTGTTTTCACTTGTATACAGCTACACAAAAGGAATTAAACCGATGGTAGAGGTGCAGAAACCTCCAATTTTGTTGATTTTGAGGAATGTGAGCCACAATCTGGTAGCAGTGTGGTCAGACGGTACAAACTTTTTTTTGCTAGTGTATTTCCTAAATTTTTATGTTTAATATAGAGAGATTTTCCACTCTTTTTACCCAAGATTGTTTGAAAATGTTCCAATTGTTGTCTAATCCATTGCTATATTATTCCAGTTCAAGCACAAAAATGTTAGAGTGGTGAAAAACATTAAAATATTGAAATGATCAAGATGCCTTTTATTTACTGCTCAATTACTTATGTATTGCATTTATCACATGTCATTAGGAATTAGAGTTAAGAAAATATTTCCACAAGTTATTTTAGACAGATTTCTATAAAAAGCTGCTTTTGGTATCTGAATAACAGCCACGGGCAGAGAACCAAAGCACTGTGAGCACAAGCTAAATTTGGATGTAACCCATCTCTGGTTTGAAATCTTGTTGATGTGGACCGCTGCAGTGAGTAAAGCACTTGCTGGCAGTTTATCAGCCAATGCTGAGTAATATTGTGCTTTATATTTAGGTTGATGTTTCACCTCTTTGTTTAAGCTATATCTTTTAAAAGCTTAGAACTACATTAGGTTAGTCCACCACTTACTCATGAGATATTAGCCTGACAACCTAACCTGAAGATCTGTCAGAATCCAAAATAATAATGAGCAGATTTGGGTTAAATTGTTGGATTATAATGCATCTTGGCAAAGGGGTCTCAGCAACTGCTGATGGTCTCTCCTCATTAAATACGGATCATGCAAAAGTTTTTTTTTTTTAAAAACCTTGAACTTTTTTGACATCTTTTCATATTTCAAATGCTAACTTGTTTTGGGGAAGTGTTTTGCACTAGTCAGGGATAATAGGAAGATGAGCCAGGTGCAATGTTGTGATTTATGCCCACTTTTTCTGTTTTTTGCATGTATGTCATACTTTGATATTTCAAACAATCAGATTTTTTTTTCCATTTTAGATGAAGTATGAAGTAGTATCCAGAGTATGAAAGTGAGTATGATTTTACACATTAGGTGAAAAATATCCAAACAAACCTGTCCTCGTGATAAAGGAAAATGCTTCATAAAACCTAGCAGAAGTTCTCCCCACATTAGGCAAAAGAGGTGACCAAGAACCCAATAATCACTCTTTCAGAGCTCCAGCATTTCTCTGTGGCAGCCCACCTGAAGTTTGCCAAGAGGCTCCTGAAGGACTCTTAGAGCATGAGTCTCATCAACTCTTCATCTGATGAGACAAGAGAAAAAAAAAACATATTTTACCTTGTCACAATGGGGTATTGTTTGTAGTATTTAGAAGAAATGTACAATTTGAATTACCAATTGAAATAAAGCTGGAAGATAATTGAATGTGAGCAAAGTGCAGCAATGTGAATATTTTAAGATACACTGCAAATAGGGAAGACTTTTCATCGTAGCTATAGAATTTTTAAATATGGCCAAGCACCTTTCAAAGAGGTACTTGCTGTTGTTCAAAACACTACTGCATAATCTAGTTTACCAGACAGAGACTTTAACAAAAATAAAAAAAAAAGATGAAACAGCTATTATTTAACCCTAATATGTTGAAAAAAAATTACATTCATTATGTTGCAGGTCATTTTGACCTGCACTGTGTAAATGCATGCAAAATAGTCAAGAAAACAGGTTAAACCAATAACCAATTTATTTTAGATAAAAAGTCCCATCAATAATTAATTTAACTCATGCCATATTAATAAAAAAAATTAAATAAAGACAGTCTGTCTTTTTACAATTTTGACATGTTTGCTTGAGCTGCAGCACAGCCAATCAAAATAACCCATTTTTTAAAAAGAAAAATAGACATATAACCTCCAAGTGTAATTAATTTATTTTGGGGACATAAACTTTAGAGTATGCAGCAAAAAATAAATACAATGTGCCAACATGCAAGAAGAGAATTACAGGAGACCTAACAAATGAGTTGAGTTTTGTAAAGAATGATATACTGTACTTTTCTTATTATATTATTAGTTATTGTTTTCTGCCTTCAGAGAGAAAAACTACACAGTCAGGCCAGCAAACATGCAACAAACCCCACACCCACAACGATATGTGGCCTTTTCATGCCAGTTGAAGAAGGAGCGCTTTGAGAAATGCCAAAATGCTGAGTATTGTGGGAGAGTGTGCAAGCCTGAAAAATCTCCAATGTCAGACTGCAGAGCTGGCAGAAACCGTGAGCATCACTGAGGACACTCTCTCTCACACACAGACACACACCTAGGCAGGCCGTGTGGTGCAAAAACAGAAGGGTGGCTGCATTGTGTAACGCATCAACACAGGCTATGAAGCAGTGTAGCGAGTCGGATGCACAGCCAAGCTGTCCGATCCGAGAGGGGAAGAAAGTGAACATAAGGTAAAAGAAAAAGACAGGCTAGAGAGGTTTGGAGAAGAAACAGCTGGTTTAATGACATTACCTCTTACACCTGCAACTTTTCATGCAATTCTGTCAACTAAAATGTCTTTTTAGAAATGTTCTTTTAAATTACAAATAAGAATATTTGCCCTCTGTCAAAAAACAACTGCTCTTGGACTTTTATCAGTGTCTGAAGGTGTTGCATCAGCTATTTCTGCCCAGTAACACCTAATCAACCTGGCCTCTAATAAAAATGATCTAAATGGTATGAAGGGAGCCATTTTCTCAAAATTAGAGGCCTCTTTTAAATATGCTGGAGGAATCAGTTGGTTTTGGAGATTTAACACAAACTGTCTAAAATGTTTTTTGCTAAAATGGTAGCTATGATATAAAGGGGAATTTCCAAAATCTTAAAATCATTTCTTATGTTAAATCCCTTTGATTGATTTACTGAGGGGGTCTGGCCTTTGTTTTGTTAACTTTTGCACATAATTTATGACTACAGCATCTGTAACTGGTATCATCCAGCTAGGAACATGTATTTGCCACCAGATGTTTTTCTTGCATTTAAATTAGGATCTGTTTGGAAATTCAAACAGTAACAACTAAAATACTCAAAATCAAATTTATACAGAAAATTACATTCTTGACTACAAATGAAACTATTCATGTGCCTTTAACTTTTCATGTTTTTGTTGCATTACAATGAAAAAAGGTAGAATTTTTTTTAGAATATACAGTACCAACACAAGATATAGCTTAAATTTAAATATAAGGAAATATATACTGGTTTCTGCATTATTTTCAAACCATTTCCATGAAAACAAAAGCATTTAACATTCAACCCTCCACAGTAAATACTCAGTATGACAACTTAACTGCAATCTAGTCCGTAAATACAGAAGAGCTTGTCCATATTACTTTGGAAAATAGGTAAAGCTCAGTCAGATTCTCAGTGTTGCCTCAGCATCTCTGTTGGAATTAGGCTTGGACTTCCCATCAACTCAAATCATGATGCTGCAACAACCATATTTCACCATAGTGGAATTGCATTTTGCATGCATACAAAAAAGTTCAGTACGTTCTCATCTTAGCAGATCACATTTGTCCACATCTTTGCTCTCCCTTTCACTTAGATTCTAGCAAATTAAAATATATTTCTTCATATATTGACTTGCAATGTTTCTTAAAAGCCAAATTTGTGAACTGTAAAAAGAATTTTGGTCCTCCTGTCAGTAGATTTTCCCAGCCAAGCAAGTGATCTCTTTAACCTGCTCCTCAAAGTTTTTTCTCTCCTTATTAATGATTTTCTTTGCCTGCCAGTCAAAACCACAAGACAATTTTCTTTAACAAATATACAACATGTTGCTCTACCAAAAAACCCCCACAAAAAACAGCAAAAATAAATTGAGTTTTGTGCTTGTAATGTTAAAAAACTGTCAAAGGTCAACAGGCACATAACACCTTTACAAGGCACTGAATCACAGGCTTATTTGATGTACCTCTTGATTTTTCCAACTGAAATTGTTCCAGGGAAAGAACAGGATAGATACTAGAGGTGGTTCTGCACCGGTTTGTAAATAACATTTAAGACAAGAGTATTTTTACAAGGAGAGAGAGAGTTACATAACATACATGTATTGATAGAGAGTTAATCTTCAAGGGCAAAATCAACACAAAGATCAGTTTTCAGTGTGGTACAGGTGAAGCCCTGGTGGAGCGAGGAAACACCTGAGGGAACATTAAATATTCATTGAATACAGTGTACAGTAAGCAGGCCATCCGAGTCATTGCATCTGCTGCTCTGCCTCTTCTCTGCCGTTTGCGTGCGTGCAATTCTGTTTGTCTGCTTGTAAAGGAGAAGAAAGAGAATCTACAGAGTCACGGTAATATCCATTCGGGAAGGTGCCGACCTTCGGGGGGGAACGTGTTGACACATGGCGACGTAACCTTGGCAACCAGCAATCGCTGCGGGTGCAGATGAAGCGAGTTGTCGACACGAGCAATTATCCTGTTGGAGCCCTCCTCTGAATTATCAAACACAGACGCAAAGTTACACAAGCCTCAAAAAATATGAGCTGATAAGAGGCTGAAAGCAAAAGAATAAAAGCATATTACAGAGAGAAACTTTAGGGATGGTCTACACATCAAAAACCCACACCTACTGGGTGATCTGGGGATCTTGATCTCACCTCAGTTTGACATCCCTGACCTTTTTTTCACCCTTCAAGCCTGATTTTGAAACCTACATTTAATACACCAGTGCCTCTTCCCCTGACCCCTTCTCTCACTTTCCCCTCCTCTCCTTTGCCACATCCATCCATCCCACTCCATCCCCTCCTTCTCACTCAGTGTGAGTGCTAAGCAGGGGCCCAGCGGGTTTTCTAAGAGGGCTGTGACACAACCCAGCAGGGCACACACACACACACACACACACGGCTGCAATGTGAGGCAGACAGAGGGAGACTGAAAAACAGAAAGAAATGCATGCTGCGCAGCCACATAAACACACCAATGCACACACACCACTCACATATAGAGGCTGGGTATGGGGAAGGGAACCTATAGCTTCACATTTTACCACCTTAAAACTACAGATGTCAATGTATCCCTATGGGGATTCCGAGACTCAGATCAACACAAAGAAAACCTTCCATTGCAGCGGCCAGGTTTAAGCTCTGTAGATCCTATTTAACTCAGCTGAGGTCAGACTTTACGATTCAACAATCAGAAAGAGAGATTGCTTAAAAAATATGCATCCAATGGAGTTAAAATTCTAATAATCCAAAATTTTGAGGGAAAATGTTCTAAATAACAATTTAACTTTATTGATCTCACATTGGAGAAAGATACCTCTGCATTTAACCCATAACCTGGTGGAGCAGTGGGCTGCCTTTGTGCAGCGCCCGGGGAGCAATCGGGGATTAAGGGTCTTGCTCAGAGACCCAGAGTGGCAGTCTGTGGGAGTGGGGCTCAAACTCAGAACCTCAGGATTCCAAGCTCAATGCCCTAAACACTAGACCGTCACTCCCCTTTATTTTTGCCACTAATAGTGACAAAAATAAGGAGTGATAATGATCACTGCTACAATCATGAATTCTTCTGATGCAGACGATTCTAAAAAGACATGAAAAAATCCTGAAGAACGTCCAGTTCAGCAAAGAGGACTGAGCCACTGATTCCCCACTAAAGTGGCTCAAGAAAATAACTCTTTACATACAGACCTGTGTTATGTTAGCCTTCTCTACATTAATAAACATAATCAAGTTTAAAAAAACAGCATTTTATGTTTTCCAATGTGGGATGTTGTACATTTCTGAAATGTATTTGATGATCATAAAAACCTTAGTGTGAAAGCAAAGCAAAAACAAGATACCGTATCTAAAAATGGAGCAAATACTTTTTCTTTTGCACTTGTATATTATATAGGAAAAATTTTGCACAGCACATCTTAATCAAAGCAGAAAATACCCACTGTAAAACAGGGAGGTTGCAGTATCATGCTGTGGGCATGTTTGTTCTACAGCAGGGAGTGTAATTATATTCAATAAAGTATAATTTTCCTTCCACTCAAACATGAAGTTCAGAAGGTATGAGAATTATTTTGTAAGTTACTATAGAAGCGATTCTGAATTATTTATTTCTAACATAGAAAGCTGAGACCTGAAAGTTGAGAACCTAGTATCCAGTTTAATTTGATCAGTTAAAATTCCAGTCATGTGATAATTTTAGTTTTTAAATCAAGCAAACTAACCTATAAAGTCTGCTGTTTAAATCTAAACTCTTTGGACTTTTACAGACCATTCATGTCAGGCAAAACACGTCATGCCTGTTTAAATCTATGAAGGTACATCCAACAGACCAGAATCAACCACAGTCCGAGCATCTTGTGCTGGGAGCCGGAGTGACTCTCTCACCCAAGGTGTTTGCTCCGTCATTATAAAGCTTGGTATTCATGTCAGGACTGCTATTTTGAAAATGCATGACGCACTCTGCCCCTGAATACCAAGGACGTAGGTGTTGCCAGCCATGAGGGACAGTGCAGTTAGCTGCTTTGTTTTCGCCCTTGATGAAAGTGCAGAATATAACTCATGAGAGTGATAAATCCCTAATGGTCTTTACACTCCAAGAAGAGATTTTTTCTTTTTTTTTACTTTAAATATCTTTTTTCTAAACTGATCTATTATGCAAGATTAGAAATCTATTAATAGGTCATTTTCAAAATAGCATTAAAGGATTAAAAATAGGCTGCACAGGCTAATGAATACTTTCAGTGCTAAATAAGGAAAACATTATTTGGGGCCATTTTCAAAATTATGTTATGCTGGGATTTGAATTACAGTAACAAGGTAAAGATTGATTGGAATTCATTAATATTTCAGCTTTCGACCGTTATTTAATTTTTTTGAGAATATCAGGAATTAGGGAGCCAAAAAAATATGTGTCTAGATGCCAGGTGAGAGAACAGCGATGCTTAATTCACCTTTATGTGCAACAGTCTGAATGAATACATGGAGAGCTTTTGTTTTTATAAACATAGATGTCGCTGACTTCCTTCAACAATTATGCTTGTTATAAAATTAGGATCTTTCAAAATCAACAGGGATGGTTGCAGTTTTGAGATGTTTTTGAGGCAAAGACACAGAATCCAAGTTTGCAATTATTTAGACCCGTCTACCATGACATTTATAGAGTCTGTCATGCCTCCCTCTGCTGATGAGCTTCATGGAGATGCTGATTTCGTCACCTGCCTCCTGACTAAAGCACCATCATGTGCTTTATTGACCATGCTATCTGTCATCATTCAGAGTAGTTGCCTTATTGTCTCAGCATCTCCTTCCCGTCTCTGCAGGTCATATACAAGAGGGAACTGCCCCGCTGGCTGCAGATATACAAGTTGCTCATTGCGCCTGCTGGAAGAGGTTGAGCTGCCTTATTATTCTTCATCAGACCATCACTACATGTATGGTATACTTGCTGAGCTTCAGACACATTCAGCAATGATACTTTCCTACTACACTGGAAGAAATTGAAGTCTAGATGAGCCATTTTTTCTTAAAATAAGTGCATTTGTTCTTGATTTGAGGAACTAAAATACATTTTGCCAATGGAACAAGACTATTTACATTTACAATAAGAAAACACAATTGCATTGTCTTATTTTAAGTGCATTTTATCTAAATATCTTATTTTAAGAGTAAAAATACTCATTCCATTGGCAAATCATCTCCTTTATCTACTCAAATTAAGGGTAAGTACACTTGATTTAAGATTTTTTTTTTTACTTATTTCTAGATCTTTTTTGCAGTGTAGTTGAGGCTCCCTATGTTGAGCAGTCACAATGCTGCCAGTCTGCAAGTTTTGGATTCAATCCCAGCAGTATGTGCATGCTAGTCTGGGCAAGGCACTTATTTGTGTGTGCTTATGAGGGCTATTAGCCAAATATTGTAAAGTGCTATAGAAGAAAAACATTCACCTGGGTTTTATTATTTGTATGTTCCCAAAAGAATGAGGAAACAATCCTAAAACCGGTGCAAATGGACAGAGGTTTAAGTGTTTTTATGCATCTTCAGCAAGAATGTGAATGTTGATAGATTTGAACCATAGCTTGAATAACTCCACATTATTTAGATATAATGCATAACAGCTTATGGCCTGTAATACTTTTATTCTGTTTTGAAGTTCCTTAAACAAAATAATTCATTTGAGGGTCTTGCGGCTGAAAAAAACTCATAAAAAAATCTTGCTTTTTTGAATTCTGATTTATTGTTTATTTGTCTTTTCACCTGTCAGTAACTTAAAGACAAATAAAAAACAATTGAAATAAAATGTATGGGTGAGGGGATTATGAAGAAATAGATTTATGGATAAACCTCTATTCAAGATGTCCCATTCAGTAATTTTCAAAATATATTCTTTGTCCCCTTATAGTTATCGAAACTTTAAAAAATAAGAATAAAACTCAATGTTTTTATAGACTTTGCAACTTTATCTGATTTTATTCTATCAGGCAAAGCCTCAGACTGGGACTGAAACAAAGAACGTTCGTGTCTGTTTTTAGGCCGTTTGGGTGAATTCCTCAAAGCAACGATACAAATAAGAAATGTGGAGGAAAACCGATTTTCACAATAAATACACAGTTAAAAAGCCGACTGTCCGGTGGACGCGTCTCCGTTTCCTGTGTGGTCCGTTTGAAGGGTTAAACCCCAAAGTGAACTGAATTGTAAGAAGTTGGTTTCCAAGGGAAACTGTTCGCACCGTTCCAGCTGAGGCGGGACAAACCAACTGCTTCACAGGGAGGGGATAGGGGTGCTCGGTCCTAAATACAAAATAAACTCACACTCAGGCGATTAGAAAATACACTAAATATTGTTCAGATTAAATACTGACATTTATTAAGCAAATGTAGTAGCTTTTAGTTATGTAAAGCGATTTTGAGGAGTGAATGTGAGCATCGTTTCTACTGTCGACCCCTCCGGTGTTGCCAGTGTGCCGGGTTTCCTGCCAAGTCGGTTTGAAAAGAGCAGACAAAGGCTTTGAGCTCAGGACGCCCCTCTCTGCCTCTCACTCTGCCCACAAAGCCAGCATAAACTCCCATCTTTTCCGCTTTCCTCTCCCCCCTCCACTCTGTCATGGAGCTGCCCCGTACCCAGCGGCGCTAAGACTCCCGCTTCGGCGCTTTACTTCCTCCTTCTGAAATGTACGACCGTCTGGATCCCCGCTCGGCCGCCGGAGGAAGGCTTTCTGTGGGTAAAATACGAGGAAGCGTCGTCTGAGAGAAGAGGGAGAGAGGGGGGACGGATTGACGCTTTTTCCTCCTCTCCTTCCCTTCGCCCCCTTTTTTCCCCCGGCTCCTTTATTTTTGGCGGATAGCCGAGGGTTCAAGCCGGAATTAACGTTTTTCTGTCCGTTTTGCTTTAAAAATATCCATTTGAATCCTGCTGCGCAATCAGAGCGGATCACGTGGCACCAGAGAGAGTTGGATCGATTTTGCACAGTTTGGAGTGAAAGTAGGAGTTAAAAAAACCCCAACAAAAAACAAGAGTAGCACCAGACTCATCTTTTTCTACTTTTTTGGGGGGAGTAACTGGGACTGCTGTTACTTTTGCATCATTCCAAGTCCAGAAGGTGTTGTTTTTTTTCAGCCTTGGAGGTCAGGGGTATTGCTTCTTATATGCCTGGGTTTTGAAAAACAATGGAGACGCACATTTCGTGCCTCTTCCCAGAAATTTTGGCCATGATCTTCAGCTACCTGGATGTGAGGGACAAAGGCAGGGTGGCCCAAGTATGCATCGCTTGGAGGGACGCATCCTACCACAAGTCGGTGTGGAGGGGGGTAGAAGCCAAGCTGCATCTCCGCAGAGCAAATCCCTCCTTGTTCCCAAGCCTCCAAGCCAGGGGGATCCGGAGAGTCCAGATCCTGTCCCTGCGCCGCAGCCTCAGCTATGTCATCCAGGGGATGCCCAACATAGAGTCCCTCAACCTGTCTGGCTGCTACAACTTAACAGATAATGGGCTGGGACATGCATTTGTCCAGGAGATCCCGTCACTTAGGGTTCTGAACCTAAGTCTCTGCAAGCAGATAACAGACTCCAGTCTGGGTCGGATCGCCCAGTATCTAAAGAACCTGGAGGTGCTGGAGCTCGGTGGCTGCAGCAACATCACAAACACCGGGCTTCTGTTGATAGCCTGGGGCCTCCACAGACTAAAGAGCCTCAATCTGAGGTCCTGCAGGCATGTCTCAGATGTGGGGATTGGACATTTGGCTGGCATGACCCGAAGTGCAGCGGAGGGCTGCTTAAGCCTGGAGTACCTCACCCTCCAAGACTGTCAGAAGCTGACAGACCTGTCACTCAAACACATCTCCAAGGGGCTGACCAAGCTGCGGGTGCTGAATTTAAGCTTCTGTGGGGGGATCTCGGACGCCGGGATGATCCACCTGTCCCACATGACCTCCCTGTGGAGCCTCAATCTGCGCTCCTGCGACAACATCAGCGACACGGGAACTATGCACCTTGCCATGGGCACCCTTAGACTCTCCGGGCTGGATGTCTCCTTCTGTGACAAGATCGGGGACCAGACTCTGGCATACATAGCTCAGGGACTGTACCAGCTCAAGTCCCTGTCCCTGTGCTCCTGTCACATCTCAGACGACGGGATAAACCGGATGGTTAGGCAGATGCACGAACTGAGGACCCTGAACATTGGTCAGTGCGTGCGCATCACAGACAAAGGGCTGGAGCTCATAGCTGACCACCTGACCCAGCTGGTGGGCATCGACCTGTATGGATGTACCAAGATCACCAAGAGGGGACTGGAGCGAATCACGCAGCTCCCCTGCCTTAAAGTGTTGAACCTGGGACTCTGGCAGATGACAGAAAGTGAGAAAGTCAGGTGATTAGGAGTGTTTTGGTGTGTGCGTGCGCGTGTTTGGGTTTTATTTTTGGGTGGATAGGGGTCACCAGGAGCAGGAGTCGGGTTGAATAGCAGAGGTGATTTTCTTTTATTTAAAAAAAAAAAAAGGAAACCCCTCCCTGAAAGCTCCTGTGGAAGGTGAGCCTCTTCCGTTAGACCAGATCATTCTTTCTTTTCAGCTTTTTAACTTTCCATTCTGTTTGCCCACATCTTAAATATAAAACTTAATATCTTCCAAGTAGAAATCACTTAAAAGGTTGTTTTGAGATGTTAACTAATTAGAGTTACAATATCCCAAGAAATCTGACCTGAGCTGCAGCAGCTTAAGTTGTAATATTTAATTTTCTCATCAAATTTTAAATTATTTACATCCATCCATCAAAAATCTTTTTTTTTAATATTCAAAGCGAAGAAAGGTTGTCCAAACTTAGATTTATTTTTGCTACGAGTCCAGATTTGACGACTAATTTCCGCTACAGCCATCACGCCTAATAAACGTTTGGCTACCTCGTATGTGGTTGCTTTTCAAAAGGATGTATACAGAAGAAGACAGAGGAAAGCTGAGAAACGAGAGACTGGTAGAAAATGTGCCTAAAGGGACTGGAGCTGCCCCCTCCCCCATTCCTCCCTCCCTCCCTCCCTCCCTTCTTCCATGAGAAGAGCCAGTGAAAGGAGACCAGTACGCAATCTGACTACCTTTGTTAATTTAACCCTATAAACAGCTCCTGTTTTCTGTGGAGTTCAGTCCAAATTCGCTTCACAAAAAAATTCCCCAAATCAAACATGGAGCAAAAAGGTTTCTTATTGTGTGTTTGTTTTATTCTTTCAAGGATAAAGTCCAACTTTAATGTCCTTTTTGGCAGGATTATGAGCATACCTCCCCCTGGCAAAAATACCTATAATTGTTTTAATATAAATAGGCATGGGCCGGTATAAGATTCTAGTACATTTAAAAACAAATACGAGACACTTCTTTAAATAAAAAAAGTACAGCAACAAATATCCGTATTATATTAAAATCATACAACTATGAACGACATGTATAGATGTAGAGCAAACAGATGTACTGATCAGAGAAAGAAATTGGCAGATTTCTACTCGATCCTTGGATTAAATATAAAATATAAATAAAAAAGAAACTAAGAACTTGATGCTTCAATAAAAGTATTTGTACTTTAATCGACTTTAGTTATTTAAAATTTGCATCAATGTTGGGGATCTTACCCAGCTTTAGTTGGTAAAAAATATTTGATGATTTTTATTTTTATTTTATTTCAGTCTTTAAATAAAATAATTGGCAGGTTAGGCCACAAATTTCAATGATGAGAGATCAGAATTTGCGAATAAAAGCCTGATCGTCTCATCATTTAGAGAAACCTACTAATAGTCAGTACCATAGATGGCGCTAGTAGAGTTTCTACACCATGACAGGGTTGGTTTGTAACTACAAATATTCCTCAATGGTCATTTTATAATTATTTTAAAGTCAAAGTAAATAGTAGGACGTGAAAACTGTAATTGGCAGGTCAAGCCTTTAACCTAATCAGAGTTCAGTATCGTCCTGTAGAAACTTTGATCAGTGCATCCGATAAAAGGTTATTTTCATGGTTGTTGATTATTTATAGCTTCATTGCCATTAAAAGGCAGTTTATTTCCCAAAAGACAAAGGTGTCCTATTAAGAGAAATTTATGTGTTTTTTCAGCCAGCTGATGGGCAGTCTGCAGTAAAAGGTGATGCAGGGACGGTGTTCCATTACTGGGGCTCTATTTGGCCAAATGTTTTTAAAATTGGGGGGAAAAAAATGATTGTAAATGACATTTTTGCGGTTTGAGCCGACCCATGCCTAACGACGACACAGAGAAGGGTCCGTTAACTGTTATGTTACACCTTGTAGGTATTTCTGTAAGGGACGCTGGTGGAGATGAGTGTTCAGAGTACTTCAAATTGAAGTGTTTTCTATTTCTTACCCTTTATTAATCGCAGCTAATCAGGGTTTGTCTTGTGCTCTTATTTTCCCACATTAGTATGGACGCATTCATATTCATGTTGCCCTTACTGGTGCAGTTTGTGTGTTTTTTTCCCCCCTCATTCGTACCCTGATCATCTCTGAATAAAAGTACCCTTCAAATCAATCCTCAGACATGCTTAGAATAAATAGCAAATCGATTATTTTTCCTTCCTTTCTCCCTCGAGTTTTGGTTTGCAACGAGCAGAATATACATCTTCTTTTTCTCATCTCACCGTCCCTCCTTTCCAAAAAACACATGCAGATTTAGACTGTACACACATGCACACGCGCACACTGACGCCAGTGTGTGCGCATTTTTTATTGTAATGCAATGACCTGCTAGAAGATGAATATAAACGGATGTGCGTCCTGCTGAAGAAGCTCTGTGTGTGTGTTGACAATGAAGAGATGTACTGTATATTATGTGTTTGTAAAGAAAAAGAATGCAGAATCCCAAATGAAATTGTTTTATATTCTTACGGTTAAAAACAATTAAAAGATATTTATATAATTAATGAATCAGTGGTGTGGATTATTTGTGTGTTTTAAATTCCTCCTCAATGAGCTCTTCTGCACTTCATAACAATATGGCCTTTTATTATTTTAATGCACTATTCCAAATAGCTGCCCACATATTTAGAACCATTGTCCTGCTCATCAAAAGGGCTTGAACAAAAGCAAAAAAAATCTTTGTTTTATTATTTATGAGGAGGCTCAAAATGGATGCTTGCCGTCTTGATTTGGCTGCAGTGCCTGTGTAATTAATTATCACCATGTTGTTTATTATAGACCGTTCTGCATTGCTGATTTCTTTTTTTTGAAGCTTCAAAGTCTAGTTATTTGCAGATGGATCCAGAAGGTACAAAGTAGGAAAAAATAAAAGCACATTAACGGTAGGGTTTAATAAAGTAAAGTTTCCCAGATGTTTTTTTTTTTTTTAACCTTTTAGGGGGTTGTGGTGCTTTGTTTGAATTGTTCAAGCAGCGTCTTTGCAGCTACATGCAAGTTTTCTCTGACTGCTTTCCATCAGGACATGGCCTGTGCGTAAAGTGACACATACCATAGTTAAACAGGGCTTGCCAGGCCTGCTCAGCTGCCATTGTCTGCTTTTAGAAGTTAGCAACATAGGTTTTTGGGCTTTTTTTCTTGCTTTTCTCCTTCTCTTGTTCAGTCACGCATACCAGATCCCAGACCAGGCAGGGGACCTTACCAGCACCGCCACACATCCCCCCGCCTCACACACACACACACCACACACAGTCTTCCTTTTAGCATTCCACACCACCATTCAAAGCATTTAAGCATTCTCTCCCTCCTGACTCTCTGTCCATGGGGATTTGAGGATAAAGGCCAACAAGAGGGATTGTTGACCACAGGGACACACAGAAAATGTCAATGTTGGCTGTTTTTAAAGTTCCTTCTCTCTTTTTTTTTTGAAGTATTTTGGTATTGTGCAATAGCACTGCAACAAAACTGACTTTTTTTTATATTCAAAAACGAGCTGAAAGATTTGAGTGCATACTTTTGTCTCTATGGCAAAATGAGTTTCTATTTTATTTTGTCAAACAGCTCTGAAGTAAAATATGTTTAGAATAATCATTCATGCACTTCTTTTCTTTCCACATATGAGCTTAAAAATGTGATTTTAGGATTTATGCAACAGTATATCATGCACTTTATTCAACCCCTTTTGCAGAGATAGCCTTGAATAATGATAAATAAAAGGGCATTAAAGCTGTTTTTTTAGTGTATTTTTCCAACAATAATTGTTGCCAGGACTCATCTTTTATTGCTCTGTACAAAAAAAAAGTAGTTGTAGTTATATTAGAGGCAGGGCTTTCTTCCCATCAAAGTTTCCCTCTAATAAGATATCAAAAGGTTTTGTCTCATAATGGCAACCCAAACTTACGTCAAATTCATGTGTATAAAAGCAGTTTACAAACCAGGCAACAGAAGAACAAACTGTAGCTAGAACAGCTGCAATCCATTCATTAGATGAATAGCAAGCAGGGAGGTATACAAGATAAAACGACTGTTTCTTATCATATGACATTTGGTGCACAGACCCTCTCCCGATGGATACAGGAGACAGGGAGGTCACGTTGGGTATTGCTGCAGAAAAGCTTCTGCAGGATGAAATGTAGACTCACAAAGATACAATCAGCTGCATTCAAATGATAATGGGATACTTTATTAATCCCCGCAGGGAGAATCCCTCTTTGTGTCCACTACCCTCCTCAAAGAGGTCAGAGGTCAGGGACCGGCTTCAGAGCACCTCTGCACGAGCTGCTGTGGGAGTTGGGTGACTTGCTCAAGGACACATCAGCAGGGAGTAAGGTTGCCAGGGTTCACTTTATTTTAGTTTGAGAGTCATGTGCATGTGATGCAGTCCACCTTTAGGCATCATCTTTTTTAACCAGTAAATTGAGTTCTTAGTGAAGTTACAGCCTGAATTTACATTTAGAATAGAGACAATTGAAGGTAAATCTAGCCTGGAGTGTTTTTAGATTTTATAACATTAATGCAAACACTAGGTGCATTATGGATTGTTTTAAAGTGCATGGGTGCTACCAGTCTGTGGACACAGAGTGCCTAATATTCCAAATATAGCACTCCCAATTTACACTTTTGTACAAAGTTAAACTAAATGGTGCATGTAAATGTAAAACTTCTTTGCATTAGAGGTCCCATTTTTTATTTCAAAAATCACATCATTTTTAAGTGACAAAAAAAAACTGTGGACAAAAGGGGAGTAAAGACTGTAATACGCATCTGCTGATATTCATCTTCTGTAAACTAAAAAACACTTGAGTGGAATAACTTTATTTTTAATTAACACACATGCAACAACTAAACTAAACATTTACAAATGTTTGATATAGCCAATCTTTTATTTTTACCCACCAACTCTAGAGAAGTAATATACATTAATGTATATAATATAATTCCATCTGTTAATATCTTTCAAAGTACTTGCTGGTAAAAAAAAAGAGACTGCTTGACTGAATTATTTAATTACAACTACAGCACTAACTACCATGTAATCATATCACGGAATTAACCAACTTAATAGAACATAAATGTAAAGCCAAAGAAAAGGTGGCGATGGTTTGGAAAATATTTTACCAAAATGAAAAATACCCTTTAGTCTAGATAGAGTCTTCTGAATCTTATTGCAGATTGAAGTCCCGGCAGCAAGGGTATGTTTGTAAAACCATTTATTCATATTTTATACTTCTTAGCCTGAGAAATAGGCTGAAGATTCAGCATTTAGGAGCAGATTTTTAATATTTGCAAAGCATGTACTTAAATGGTCCTTTATTAATAATGAATACATTAACCGAGAGTAAAAACGAATGGAGAGATAACATATCATAGAAAAGGACCGCCCTAAAAGCATCAAGTGCCGACTGTCCTCTGAGAAACCGCTTCTGTATTTATCTGGGCATGTGGCAACCTGCTATCAGTTTCAAGTCCTCAGGTTAATTATCAATATATTATAGACTTGCATAGAAAAACAACAACAAAAACCGTTTGACCAAAACAGGTTTAAAAATTATCTTACAATTGTTGCTGGATGGGTTAAAAGTTACTAAACCTGCAGATCTGAGAGGAACCACAGAGTCACTGAGCAGCCTGAGCTGTGTGAAAATTATAACAAAATTTGACACAAAGTGGATCATATTCCACTTTTAAAGAATGTGGCATTGAATTAATCTAATAGGAGATCTGTCCAAAATACAAATTGCTCAAACACAGGTAACCCTTAGAAAGCTGACAGCTGTTGATGTTGCTAAGAAAGCAGGTCGCTGCAACTTAAGGGAGACAAACAGAATAAACTATCTGCAGTTAGCATAGTAAACTGGCCCCATCCGCCAGTGGCCAAAATTATTTTTGCCTGCAAGTGGTCTAGCCTCGATCAATGCCTCAGGCCCTAGAACTGGCGGGACAATCACAACGCAGAGATGCGTTTTGAACTTTAGGATGCAAAGCGGGCGGGGGTTTGAGGGCGTGACGACAAAGCTGCACAACGTTAAAGAAAGCACAAGGAAGATGGCAACAACTATTGAACAGTTCTCATTTGACTCAGCCTTGGAATCAGTTTTGGAAGGATTAGACTTGGGGTTTTTGTTGAAATGTGAGCAGGAAGAGGCTCTACACTCATTAATTTTTATGAAGGACTCCCCCACCAGCTTTCTGTCGCGCTTACTACGTCACAGCGTTGGCCAATAGGCACAGACATGGTTTGAAAAACAACGGGTTGTTCTCATCAACAATCTTCCAATGTCTCATTCATCGGGACCAGACTAAATCACACATTTAATCTCACATTTAGTCTGGTTTATCAGGCTAATCTGCAGCATGAAATTGAAGAAAAACTCTAATCAGATAGCTCAATCAGCCCCAACAACTCAGATGTTAATATTTTATTTGGGCTTAAATCATAACATTTTAAATTGACATATCACAGTTTGTAAATGTTAGTACCTTCCACAGACATTTGCAACAAGATCTGATAAAGTTAGCATTTGTTTTTATTAAGATCTTGCCACACTTTGATGTACTTGTTTCAGTGGTTGTGTCCAGGGCAACCATAACATTGGTCTCCTGCCACCTCCATGGTTCAGCATGGAGATGCAGAGTTCAGAGTGACCTGCTGTGTCAGTTTTTCCACCATGAATAGTGCTTTGCATACATGCACAACGCTACAGTGGGTGCTCTGCGATTAAATCTCTCCTTTTCAAGCCTGGTCATTCTTTATTAACCACAGACTGATATAAACTGTTGTTTATCAGGTCATTTCAGAAGGGAACTGGTTGCTTTCGATTCAATAATGGTATCTGAGTAAATTTAAGTTAACAATGTTTCCACATTTCAATGATATAGTATTTTATGTAGTTCAATCAGATACAATCCAACAGGAGAATATTGAGGTTTGAGGCTGTAACATAGTACAGTATTTAGAAAATGTAAGATGAATTAGCAATACTTTAAGACACTGCATGATAGATTGGTGATCTGGCATTTGTGATTGGCATCTAGAAGCCTGCACAATGTCCAGCCTGACAGTTTCATTTTTCTCACAGCCTCAGGGACGCTTCTGGAAAATTTCAAGGCTGGAACACATGAAAGTACAGTGCATGCTAATGTTGTACCTAAAAAGAGAAATCGCTTTATTTTCTAGTCCTTGCCTTTAGATGTTTTTGCAAAGTTAAATTAGCTCAGTCTGCTGTACAGAGGAATCAAGCCACTCTGACTTTTTTAATGGAGCTCACAGAGGCTACCGCTCTGCTGATCATGACCTCTGATCACCGAGCAACATGATGGTTGAAATTGGTGCATTCTGTTTAAGAAGACAAATAACCCTTTTTCTCTTCATAGTCTGAGAGTGAATCAGGTTAAAGTTGTGTTTTAGGTCAGTTAGGAATACCAAACATTATTTCTATTTTATATGAACAAATGATTTGATATAATTCTTTATCACTTTTCCAGAGTCAAATATTTCCACACACGAGTACTAGGCCTTTAAACAATTTGGAAAAGTCCAGCTGATGATTAGGTGGCGATTTAAACTATTTTATTGAATAATTAATTCTA
>NW_015150946.1:453252-462803 GCF_000732505.1 Cyprinodon variegatus
GCAACATCTTTATTAATTAAAATAAATTGTAACCTGAACCAAACTTACAAACTGTTAAGCTCAACGGTAGCCGGATCGTGTTGCACGTTTTGCAACAGTTAGATTGGAGTACCGGAGTAGTAGGTTTTTGTTTTAGATTATGAACAAATCAGGTTTTATCTGCTATCTGCTATGTTTGACTCATTCTTTGGGTATGATATTCGGATGTTTCTATGACTGACAGTTCAGATAACTTCATTTAAACACTTTGAGCCAACTGGTTTAGATCGAGACCTACATTTCTGCTGCATATTTATGCCTTGCTGGTAAAGTCTTTTTTTATTTTATAAGAGCTGCCTTTGCGTTTGAACTTTGGTTTGTGTGAACGAGAGCGTTCAGCCTGCAAGTTGTAAAAGTTGAACTGTGACTTGTCACATTGTGCTCAAAACATTATATCCTGTCAGGCAGCGAGGAACGGCAATATATACATGTGTGAGTGTGTTTTACTGCTGTCATTAAAAGGAATGGTTCACCAATAAAAGGGGAACTGGGGTTCTTCACAACAAAGCAGCAGAGGGTATTAGCAGCACGCTGTTACTCGCCTCCCCCACATGCCTCTGTCTTCAGCTGCAACAACTCCCAGTCTGTTTCTCTTTTCTGCCACTCTGTCTTTCTGGCCTGCATCAGACGTTCTGTCTGCGGCTCTGTCCCTCGTTTTTACCTCCCATCTCACAAACTTCTTTCTTCTAGTCTTCCTCTCCTCTTCTGCTCTTTATTCCCTCTTTCTGTAACTGTAACTCCCACATATTCCCATCTCTCTCCCTTTCTGATTTTGACCTTATTTGTCTCTTCTTTTAAAATTTTTTCCAAAAGATTGTTCGACTTTCAGCCTCTCTCTCCAGAACCATTTCCACCAACCCTCCCTCCTTCCCCATTTCTGCGGCACCTGGTGTTAAGGTGTCGCTGAGGTACAGTAGACGGCTCTTTGAAGTCCCAGGGGCCCTCGGGGGGTTGTGTACGGGTGCGCTCTTGTGCGTCAGTAAACTTTTTTTCTTCTTTGCTGACGGGAACATTTGGCTTTGCCTTTGATTTGGGAAACATTCTTTGTTTGAGAGCCTGTTACATGTTCTTATTGTACACTTTTTCAAAATTCTTGAAAAATATGTGATCTTCAGAACCTAAAACTTCAATTTTCATATTTGTCATAGTTTCTGTAATAAACTGAGGTTAATAATTGGTAATCAACCTCTTCAGACTTAAGTCAAAAACTGACCTTTCCTTTAGTTTTTATTAATTTATTCACACAAGGTTAATTAACAGTGCCCATTACAATTTGTGGCACCCTCAGTAAAGGTGTGTGGCAAAGCCTGAAAATGGATTGCTTTTAATTAGAGATTTATTGGAATTTAACTGATGATTATGTTAGTTCTGTAACAATGAAATACTGGTTCCAGTGATTACGGATCTGTGCTGGTTTAAAGATTTTCCACAGTTTTCAATTCAGTTTATTAATATAGCGCCAATTCACAACACATGTCATCTCAAGGCACTTTACAGTTCACCAGATCATCCAGTCAAATTGATTCAAAGTTTTCTATCTAAGGAAAACCAGTTGATTGCATCGACTCATTGAATCGAATGCAATCCCACACACTAAGCGTGCTTGTAGCGACAGTGGAGAGGAAAAACTTCCTTTTAACAGGAAGAAACCTCCAGCAGATTCAGGCTCAGTGTGAGCGGCCATCTGCCAAGGCCAACTGGGGTTCAAGGAGACAGAAGCAGAGATACCAAAAGCAAGTTTTCACGACCAGCATGCAGCGTAAGGTAACACATTGCTAACCCCCTCCCCCACTAGTTGCTCCTCATTGCCATTTCTATAAAAACTTAAGGCGAAACAGCCTCAGTGTAAGGTGGTTTACTTTAGGCAAGCTATGAATGGAATCTATGGTAAAGAGCTGACTGCAAGTTTGGTAAGTGTGTAGATAAGGAAATAAAACATCAAAAATATGCTTCAGAAAAGGATACACAACATAAATGTTTTCAAAAACCCTCCTCATTATGTTGCCTTTCTTGTGTTTGAAAGCTCTATAAAGACTGAATAAAAGATGTAACACTAACTGTAATAAGAAAGATTTATATTATTTCAGCAGGTGTGGAAAAAGATGCCAATTTCCCTATTTGGATAAAGGCAATTTGATCATTTCGCATGTTTTTATTGTTCAAGTTCATCACAGAGAACCTCACACCAACAAAGGAGCTGAACAAAAGGTTTTTTAATCTTCATTTTGCTAAGCTCTACTGATTTCTACCCTGTCAGATACTATTGTGCTTTAGAGCTTTTCGTTTTTTTTAAAAATGGAGTTATCTGGATAAAGCTAAATGCTTGTTCAGCTTTAAGGTAAGGCAGAAATGATTTGAGGCCATAAAGGGTAGAAAATTCTTTCATCCGACCAGATATGATCAGAAATTTTGTCTTTATGATGATTGATTCCAATTAACGATGTAAATGCATGAAAAAAAAAACACATTTCAGTCTTGTAGTTACTAATAGCTGATAACAACAGTTACTAATAGCTGATAACAAGTCCGTAAAATGATCACAGTCTAATTGCTGGATGAGATTCTAACATGTATACTTGCAAATACTGTAAACACTAAACCAGAGGTTTGTCTTTTAATGATTGTATCCGCATTAGAGGCTTTACATTTTGTTATTGTTGCAAATTGTAAGTAAATTAAGAAATAAATCAGTGACAAGGAGAACAAAAATTTCATTATTTGAGATTTAAGTGAAAAGGCAAGTGAAGGAGTATTCTAACTTACTGGGTCAATGCTGGGGGTGGAGACTGTGGGGGCAACACCTCTGTCCTAAACTCTGCTATAGTCAGCACCAAACCTACAGAGGGGAAAAAAGAAGGCACGTCAGAGAAAAATATGTCAGAAAACCAGTGAAATGTGTTAAAGACTAAAAAAAGTACAGAGGGGAAGAAAAAAAAAAAGACGCTGATGGTGAGAAAAAGAAGCAGAATGAGAGAGGAATTTGTGAGTCACTGTTTAACTGTGGGCTGCAAGAAGTCGGCTAGCCATGTTAAAATACTGTCTGACTGCACACACCCACACACCAAAACTCTTCTATTAGAAATAAAAAAAACTGAGGTTTAACAATTGCTGGCACATAAACATAGTATTTATGCAAAACCTTTGCCTCTCTACTGCTTTAATACCCAGCTGGACAAGCTAATTATCTTCAGTTAGACATTTTGGGTAAACACACACACACCTCTTTCACATTTTCTGAGGGTAATGAGCTGTTTTCAATGTTCGTTAGAAATGCAAAATGTCTGACTTCAACTGGAAGGAATATGAACAGAAATAAATGACCATTGTTGATTTAGGTGGAATATTTATAGATATAATTGCACAACACATTTATTTCCTCATCCATCTATCTATATAAAACACAGACTCCTTGGAGATCTTACGAACAGTAAATAAGATACACTCTTTACAATTATGTCAGAGTGAAGAGACTGAATTGGCTGCAGTCTTTTCCTGTTAATGTGCCGTTTTCCTGCATTTAAAGGTATAATGGAGGATTTTCCCAAATTTTTGAAAAGACCCACCCTCTCCACTTTAATAAAAAAAATAAAAAATGCACATGCACAACCCTGTATCTGCTCCCGAGAGGGAACACCTAAACGCATGCGGAAGCATACACAAGCCCATTTCTCCTCGCTTATATTCCAGAAGAAGATTTGCAATTTTTCCACTATGTCAGACTCAGCACAGATAAGTGAAAATGGGGATGAGCATGTAGGATGGCGTAAGGCAAGGCAAGGCAAATTTATTTGTATAGCACAATTCAGTACAAAGATAATGCAAAGTGCTTTACATGATTAAAATATAGGAAAACAAAACAGAATCAAAACAAGTAGGAAAAAAAAAGTAATGTAAACAAATCACCAGAATGATTGACAATACCATTAAATAAAATAATTATTACAAAGGAGTAAAAAAAGAACCCTTTGTAAAAGTTCAGTCTGTGCAGAAGCTAAGCAAGCCCTATAATATGTTGTGATTGAGATAATTGGTATTTATAGCCAAAACAGTATCCCTTACTTGGAGAGAAACCGTTACATGTAAGGGCAGCAGTGCTTTAGGCTGCACAACAAACAGCAAAAAGCAAATAGAAAAGGAAATCTGTGGTTATAATATTATAGAAGCAGTGATTTTGGATGTTCTGGCATGTGTGGTGCCTGATGCTCATTAGGTCACATTTTGTATCCCTTTTTGCTTTACAGACTGATTTGTTGTTTAGGAATAGTGATGTGGGTAGATATTACTTTGCATGCTGAGTATTACCCTTTTTATTCGGGAATTGTGTTAATTATCAGACTGGCTGGGATTAATATAGACTATATATTTTCATTGTAGGACAATAATTTAGAATTAAAATGTGAATGTCCTTGGTAAATTATATAACAACCTGGGGTGTTACAATAGGACACTGAGAATTATGCAGCATGTGTTGCAGACTTCTCCATATTCCCACTTCAAACTCAATAAAGAGCATCCGAAAACAGAAGGATAGAGAAAGAGGGAGAAAGTGGGAGTGGAGAATGACATGAGCGTTCTTTTCAACTTTTTTTGTCTCGCTGTGAAACCACGTGCAGCCCTGACAGAAATGTGACAGAACTGTGATGCCAAAAACCACCAAACTCGCTCACATTCTAATTTGTCAGGAGAGTCTGTGTCTCGGTAGCGTGGGAGGTGCATTGTGCTTGTGTGTGCTTGTCTTCCTGTTCACGTGTGATTGAAGGTGCATGTGCATAATGCATGCGCTTGCAAGTTTGCATGCCTGCCTCTCTCCATCTTCCTGTCAGCTGAACTTGTCATTCAAGAATCAATAAAGAGAAACTTTTCTCCTCCTGCTGCAGTTTGTTTCCAATTTCTCACAATCTTTTTAAACTGTGCAGTGTGTTTACAACCAATATTTGACAAGAAATAAGGACATTCTATAATGTCAACCAGAATATTTCTTGGCTTTTTCAACAATATTTAGAAATCACAAGGCAATCTTTACCTTAATGTTTGTACAACCAAATGGTTTTAAAAGCATGACTTGCATTACCTTCAATACAGAATTGTTTCAGACCAATGAAATGCAGTGACATGTAAGAAGTCAATGCATCATCCAATGTTTAGAAGGCTGAAGCAAAAAAAAAAAAATCATGGCTGCACCAGTAGGGACGGGAATCGAACATCGGTTCCTGTTCAGAACCGGTTCTGTGTGTTCCAATTCCATGGCACCGTTTGGCAGCATGCCTAACGATTCTCTTATCGATTCCAGGCAGCACCAGAGCCCAGGGCTCGCAAGTTATGCACACGGCATTCAGTAAGCAAGTACATTGTGACCAGGCATAAGTCTAGAAAAGCAAGATATAAAATTGTGTCCCTATTGTTAAACTGATCGAAAGTTTGGCTTCATTTTAATAGGGTGACCAGACCCGGCCCCGGACATGTCCTACTTTTCAGACCTAAAAAAAATGTCCAGGGGGAATTTCAAAATCCTCCGGGATATTTTGTCGACTACAGTGCAGCATGTAGTCGAAACAGGGAATCAGCACAGGGGACAGAGCAACCTAATCTGACCCGGTAACAGTAGCCTGGGCAACAGCGGCCCCGTGTTTCCCCCCGCCTGCCTTACCGGTCCCCAGCCCCCCCTCCTCCGGCTGAGAACGGGCGTCTCATGGCTCTCTGTTAAAGTCAGGTCCATTCAGCGGCCCAGCAGTCAAAAAAAAAAAAAAAGTGTCCTTTTCAGAAATCCAAATCTGGTCACCCTACATTTTAAGGAAGAGAAAGACGGCAACAAGGCACTTTGCATTAATTGCAAAGTGGCAATTACAACCACGGGAGGAAATACATCCAACATGCAGAAACACCTGTGCACACAACATGAATGCCGTGTTTTTCAATCCTGCCGGACAGAAGCTAAAGTTACGACCAGCATGGAAGGCAACTCTGGTGGTAAGTAGCTAGTTTTATATCACTGTGCTTAATGTGGTTCCTAATAAATCATATGCCATTTCTGGAAATAAACCAATTTCATACCTCTCTTTGGAGTTATTAAGGGAGTGTGCCTTTCTCGTTTATCCAGCCCTTCATTGCCAACATGTTTAATTAGAACTACTGGTAGCTGGAATTATTACAGGATTCTAGTTATTGCAACGGATGTAACGAAACATGCAACGAAGTTGCTCCGCAGTTCAACGAGCGAGAGAAAGGTGATGCTCATTTATTTAAATCAGGGAGAGATTAGTTTATTTCCCAAAACTGTACAATAATGCCTTTTCATTAAACGGATGCCTTCTCCATTAGATTTAGATGACTGTGACAAGAATCGATAAGAGAATCGAATCGTTTCACAAAATCGATAAGGGAATCTGAAACGTGAAAATCTTATCAATTCTCAACACTATGCACCAGTTTCATTTGAAATATCCTCCATTTCTTTTGAAAAATTGGTTAAAAAAATGTATTTGTTGCTTGGTGGATGAGAAAATGTTTGTGCTTTCCTCTCGACCAGATTTGGTGAGAGTTTGATTTATCAGTTAACTCCACTAGCTGTAAAACTAATACAAAATGTGATTGTTCACAGCTGGTACTGCTGCTGTAATTGGCTGAAAACCTGACATGAGAAGCAGGTACCCAGTCTGCTCGAAGAATTGTACTTAATGTCCCTCTCTCTTGCAAGGCTTCCCAGATAGATACCATGTAGAATTCAAATTGAAATTCATGGTATCAATCTGGTTTATGCCAGGTTACCAGGATGGTACACCAGGATCTGATTTGCAGACCTGAAACACTAGAAGCTCACAGCGCCAGTGGATCACCAGCTTCCTCACTGAAAGTAGCATTAGAGAGCATCCTCAGTCGTACCAGCTCCTCTTCTCTCTGTAGTAAAATGACTGCAACTCACTGGACCAGTCAGCAAAACTCCTGAATCTGCATACAGACAGCAGGCACATCAGCCTGGAGATTAACCAAGAAAGACCATGGGTCTGATGGTGGACTCTCAGAGAAACCCTGACACCATTTCCCTTTACGTTTCTCAAAAATACCGTCTTTACTGTATACTGTCTATACTTCTGGTTCATAGAACCACTGTTTTCCAGGACCCGAGATCATTCTCACACAAACAATGTGGAAAAAGGTCCAGCAGAGATTGAACTAGCTGTTGCTATAGTTTGGCTCCTTCACTAATAACAACTAGAAAAAATAAAGAACAATTAGCTCAGATTTTCACAAACATATTGGCACTAATTCAACCATGTCTTTCATTTTAGACAAAAAAAAAAAAAAAAAAAAAAAAAAAAAAAAAACCCAAAGGTTTATATGCATATTTATAGAAAAAAATATATATATATGATTATCTCCTTTCTTAAATTGCATTTCAAATCTATCACTGAGAGCAAAGCGGAAACACACTCTGGTTCCTTGTCTGTACACACAAACTTAGACAAAAAAGGTTCCGATGATTCGTATGCGAAAATACAAGCTTAACCAAAAAAAAAAAAAAAAAAAAAAATCAAATAAAAAAACAGAGTAAAAAAATTACCAATGTTAAAAAACAAAACAGATTCTATTCATTTAAATTAAAAGGGTAATTTTGCAAATCTTTGCTAGTAATGAAAAATATTTAGAGAATATGGATACTGAGAGGCACAACAGTAATCCATACAAAAATAGGAAAGCCCTTTTAATTACACATAGAAATAAAAATGGTGAGAAAATCCCTTTTAATGTGTAACCTCATGTTTTTAGGCATAAGAAGTGGTTGTGAGGAGTTGTAATGTCAATAGAGAATGCATGGAACAATCAAAGTTAAACTGAATGTTGTGTAAATTTCTACGATAATCAAAAATTAAGAAACCCCTGTCAGTCCAGATGATCCTAAGCTAGATATCTAAACCATGAGGAAAATTCCAGCGTGGAGTTATTTAATACAGAGCCTATAAAAGCCATTATTGAGACAGAGTAGCACTTTTATCGCTTAGTAAGTGAATTACAGTGAATTTGCATGCTGAATGAATTTAAAAAAGGCTTAGGGCATATAAGTCAGCATCTGCTGGCATTAGAAGATGTTTGCATGTTAGATATTTAAAGGAAAGAAAAGCCGAATTGTTATTTTAGTCCTAAAACAGTATGTATGAGAATCCTGCTTTTGAACACACCAGTACAATTAAATAATAAACTACAACTTTAAGCTGATTCACAGATTAAAACTTATCAAATTTCAGCCTTAAAATGAATAAAAGCAATAAATAAAAAAACAAAAAGAAAATAAACAGAAAACAGCCCTTATACTGAATTTTATTTCCCTTTACTTTACTGTATAAAAGCAGCCTCAGAAAGAATGCCAGGGATGTCCACAACAAAATGTTGCAGAAACGTTTGGCAATTACTCTGCCATGATAAAAAAAAACAACAAAAAAAACTCATCCAATATGACATTTTAGAATCCTTTGCTTTATATATTAATATTGAAATATTTTCCATCTTGCTGTCTTTTTAAATAAAGAAAAAAAATCTGCAATACTGTCTGATCTTAGCTTTATTGTACTGCTTACCAATGCAGTAATGCCAAAATTAGTAATAGGTGTATTTTAAGTGAAAGTTAAGAAATAGATTTTAATTGCATTATTATCTGTTCAAGAGGAACCACATACAACCGGTATAGAATTGGTCCTGATACTGATCCTTGGGGTATTTAGCCAATTCAATTAGCAAAAAACAAAAAAAAACAACAACAAAAAAAACAACCTAGCGCCCCAATCGGAATTAACAGATTAGTTTATGGACGGGAAAAGTTTTATTTTTAAGCTATTCTTGTAAACCTTACCAAATCTAATAAAACCAAACAATGTATGCTCTATAGTTTCAGCTCACCTGACTTTTAGGATCAGATTTTCTTTTAGGAATTTGTCAAATACCGGTAAGTCTTTTTTTTCCCTGAGAAAATAAACAATAGCTTAACTTGAGCTTAAATTTGGGTCACTGGGCTACGAGGAATCTGAAGTGAACTCTGTGGTGTCTGGATCCACAATAGTCATTTCAAAAGGAGGACACGTATGAGACAAGCTCTGATATCAGGGATTAGGTTCTTTATATCTGTGAAGAAAATTTCCCTCAGTTTTTAAGGAATAATCAGTCAAGAAAAGTAAGATTAGTTAGTAGCACCATGGAAAGCAAGAATAAGACAGCTGTGTGTTTAAAAATAGGTGTAAAATCTGACATTTAGAGAACCACGATGAGAATAAGACATGGGAGGAAGAATGAGAGAAAATAAGGGAAGAAACCGAGTGTGGAATATAAACAAGGGCTGCATTTACACCAGGTGTGCACGTCTCGTCCCTAAGGTCCTTCTAGCTGTCTTCTCCTATTGATTAGCCAATATTGATCTGGCCTGATGCACACACACACAAATACACACACACACCATGGTTCACTTGATTTATCCAGGTTTTGACACAGGGGACACAAGGGTACATTGTTAGCACACATGCAGGTAC
>NW_015150946.1:463990-464857 GCF_000732505.1 Cyprinodon variegatus
ATACCTGACCTCCAAAGACAGACCAACGCATTTTTTTAGCCTCCTTAAAGGGCAACACACACATACACATGTTTCCTTGTCAAGAAGCAAACCCTTGTGATACTTGTTTACCATGTGCATTGGTTCTCTGGTGAAAAAAACAGCAGAGTTAGGAAAAAAATATAAATTATCCCTGTTCAAACTGATAAGTCTTATTTTTCTGGAAACCATTAGATTCAGTCTTTTAATCCCATGTGGAGCCGACCTTTCTGATTCCCCCAAGTTAGCAAGCAGCCAGATGAAGAAACCTTCATGGTCAGTTCTAAGCAGGGGTGGAAAGTAATGAATTACATTTACTCAAGTTACTGTAATTGAGTACTTTTTATGAGTAATTTGTAATTTTCTGAGTACTTTTTTACTCAAGTAAATTTTAACCTACGGTAAGTAGTTTTACTTTGCTACATTTAAAACCCCCTCACGTTACTGAGTAAAAAAAAAAAAAAAAAACTGATTGTGAAAAAATGAAATGTGGCCCCGCCTTGCAATTACCCTTTGTATTGTCTCATAATCCAGTGCTGCGCTTTGGAAGATGGCAGTTGCTAATCACAATTTAGGGAGTATGGATGAGGAAAGGCCTGAAGAGAAAACAGATTTTGGAGATGAAAGCCAGAAAAAACCTTGGCCATATTTGGAAGGATTATTTGTTTTCAAATGCACAAAAGGGAACAATGTGATAATGCAGTGCAACATGTGCCTGCCCAGCAAAACGGAGCTTTCGGCTTTTAAAACATCAACATCCAATTTACGTAAAAATGTGGCGGTAAGTTAGTTAGTTACAGTAGGATTGAAAATTGTTTGCACTTTATGGTACAGGTTGTGATTGTCCTT
>NW_015150946.1:466430-484804 GCF_000732505.1 Cyprinodon variegatus
GCAAAATTCCACTTTGCGAGCGCAAATTACTGCACGCAAAATTGGATCTTGATAAATCCGGCCCCATGTCTGATACCATGTATTGATGATCATAACCCCCCCCCCCCCAATGGTCCAGAGCGCTTAGTTTACAATTCAAAGTTTTAGTTCTTGCACATTTTTTTGTTTAATTTTGCATGCATTAAGTTACTTGCCTAATTTTTGTTTGCAAGTGTAAACCTACTTTTTAACTTTGCTAGTCTAATTTGCAGGACTTTAAAATCTGTTATACATTCATGAACTTGCACAATGGTTTCACCCCTCGGTTACCCTATTATCCTACTCATATACAGCAAGTATATTCAAGCACAGCAACATTTGATAAATGCAAGATGCTACCAACTGTCAACAACTGGAATCATGCTTCAGGGTTAGACTGTGCAGGGGTGTGTCTTGACAGTTTAATTTCTTACATGAGACGAGTGTTTAATTCGTTAATATACATTCAAATTCTAAAAGAATGTTGGATTGTGCTAAACCAATAAAAAATTTGATATAAAAACCTAGTGTAGATATAGAGAGAGTGGGTACAGCAGTTTC
Organism: Cyprinodon variegatus; assembly: GCF_000732505.1. Lineage (NCBI taxonomy): Eukaryota > Metazoa > Chordata > Actinopteri > Cyprinodontiformes > Cyprinodontidae > Cyprinodon > Cyprinodon variegatus. Next base: position 467,010 of record NW_015150946.1, read on the forward strand.
AGGCCATGTTTATGAAACCCAGTCCATGGTTTGCAAAGCCAAGGTAAAAATATCTCTTTGTCTCTATCTTCAAATATCTCAGTGAATCTCTCCAGTCATCTGTGTGCACCTCAGAAACTCATATCACTGACTTTGGCAACAGAAACACCTTTAGTACCCAGCATACATGGCAATAGGTAAAGGCTTTCACATACTTCAACAGACTGTCTGCATACTGTGGGCCATGCTGCACTTTATGCACACAAACTGAAGTGAGATTTTACAGTGTGACATGTTACACCATAGAGAGGAAGATACCACACTGCATGATTTGTTGCTGCAGCAAAATCACAGACAATTCCAATAGAGATATCAGTCCAGTAATAAATGGGTAGCAGGTAATGGGCGTTAACACACCTAATTAGAGCCAGACTTTGAACAGGTGCAGAGGAAGATGAGGAAAAAAAAGCACTCCAAGGCTGGAAACAAGAGAATAGCCTGAAATATTCTGCAAACTGAAGACTTCTTTTCAAAGATTTCAGAGTCTGATATTTTCTGCAGGTCAATTCTTCATTAGAATACTTGGAATCAGAGCAACATCTAAGTGAAAGACCAAAGATCAAAACTCAAATACTTACTTTCAAGCCAAAAGAAAAAACTTAAGAAAAGCTTACAATTTTACAACGTGAATCTGGATAAAAGGGAATTATCTAAAAGATTCAACAGCAGAATGATTAAATCTGAGAAATGTAATTTCAAAATAAATGTGAGAAAACACCCCGATCGATCGTACACAATTAGCAAAATGAAAGAAAAAAAATGCTTAATGATATCTGCCACCTATTTGACTGGATCTGTCAACACCAACTTTAATTTTTTACCCATTCATGCCCTTTCTAGTAATATTTTTTTTTCTTTTTTAGCCTTTTTAAGCTTACATTTTCAAAAAAAAAAAGAAAAAGAAAAAGCTTTTGTAAAAAAAAAAATTTCTTAACACGATATATTTCGATTATAAATAAACCTGAAAGAACCTGCTACATTGGAGGTATATTCATGTATTATACAATATTGAGGTATTTTCCCTTCTTTGTATTTTGACACTTTCAGCATGGAACTAAAAAGTCAAAGACTCTATCCGAATCCAGCAAATCAGTGAGGGCACTTAAGCCAAAGCTGATGTGCATGATAAGTGCTGTCTGAATAGGGCTAGCAGTGGATAAGGGGGTTAAATCAGGATGCTTTTTATCAATACTTCAGTTTGCATAGGTAGCTCCTACCATATAGGAGCATTACAGTTGCCCATAATCCTCCTGTGTGACACATGAAAATCCTTTTGTAAAAGAGAACTTCAGCCATACACTTGATTTGTGTAATTTTTTTGTAGTTCTGGGCTGCAGTCCGAATTTGAGAAGCATCATCCAGGAGGAAGTCCGTCTCAAAATGACGTCTGTAAATCTGAAGGCTTATTGGATTTTAGCTTTGGTATGAGAGCACTTTGACCATTCAGATGCTCATCTTTAAAAATTCATAATATGAAAAAAAAGGGGTTAAAAAGACGATCTTTATGTTACAGTGAGGTTGTTTGGTCAGTTGTTCTCTATCTTTATAATATGATGGTTAGGAATTATTGGGTCACAATAAACCTTTTCTTTTGAGACTAAACAATCCCAGTCAAACATAGCAAACAGCTGCAGTTGTAGCCTGGAGGCAGCAGCTGAAAGTAGCAGGTTTGGGACTGGAGGGTTAACTATGCCAGCGCCCAGGCTGGCTGAGAAAAGCAGCAAAGGGGCTACTTTTAAGAAATAAGATTTAAAAATACAGTCAGGTCAAGCTGCCCTTGAGCAAGATGTCTCACCTCCAACTGCTCTTGGGCTGTTCAGAGGCAGCTGTGGACCAGAATATAGTTCAGAGCAGCCCCCCCCGGTGATTGTGAAGAGGTTTGAAGGTGAAGCAGGCTGTGGGTCAGTTGTGCTCATTTTGTGTACATTAAAGATGCTCAACACTGGATTGATTCATGACGGGGACTCGTGGAAGAGGTTCTGTGCATATATGTAAAGTCCCCTTTATAAAAATGACAATCATAACCAATCATCCTCTAAAGCGACCCTTTTATTTTCATCTGTGGTGGTCCTCCATACACATGCATAAATGCTCACAAAAAAATTAATAAATACATTGTGTGCACAGCCACACAGACCTGCACGCACAGCAGCTCACATACTCTGCCTTGTGCTGCTGTGATGGCTCCGAGCTGTCAAACATCCTCGCTTTCTCTGCCTCCCTTTCTCACACACAAAAGCAACTCAACTGTGCTTGTCTATGCAGGTTCACAGAGGCTGCCGTCGCTCCAGCCTCATTCTTCTCTTTGCTCTCACTACCTCCTCTTCATTTCTGTATACCTTCCTCAGTCGGTTCTCTACATGAACATTTTTTAAGTGTTTGAAATTTTTGGATGGAAGAAGCAGTCTATGAAGCCCAGAATCAGTTCTCAACACTGGTCAGTTTTATATCTGGGTAACTAGTCATCTACTGTACGTTCCTTTTATTAAAAAATAAATAAATATAAAATAATTAATTTCAGTGCAGTTACAGTATGAATTGCTGAAGCAACACTAAACTTCTCTGAATAAATGAAAAACATGAACAATAATGAATGCAAAAGCAAATAAAATGTATAAAATGGTCCACTGTTCAGCCTACAAAAGAAAAGGCTGGAGATAAGGAGAAATATCTGATGCAAATTGTGAATCACCTAATGCATTGCCTGTGCAGTAAGAATTAATACACAGACCCTACAGTCATCTCCAGCAAAATTTCAGACTTTTCCCGCATTTGGACAGTTATCCCATCCAAAGGCACCCCATAAAACCTGACATGGTTTATAAAGCAAATACTGCTTTATTGTAACAATTGGATGAGTCCTAAATCCTAACCCTTCTAACAAATAACATAGGTACTGCATACCTGATCTAATTGCAACTCATTATCATAGCATCTTATTCAATATTATAAAAAAAAAATATGTAAAGTTACACAAAATATTATATTATTCTAAAATTCTGGTTTCTAGAGTAAAAAGAAAAAGAAAATACACTAATTGGAAAATCATAATTGTAGTTGTAGGAGCGATTCATTATATATTTTTTAGAATAAAACATGAAATCAAGTCTTACAGTATGCTATAGATCTAGGTTAGAATGGTGACAGTGACTAAGAGTGACAAGCTACAATAAACTGCTGTATTTTGATCCTAAAATGAAAGCTGATCAGCTGATTAATGAAGCTTGAGTACAAAAATTAAAGATCACTTAATCTGGATCTGTGCTCTTAAAAACTTCTACGGCTCTGGGCAGCAGCCACCATCTTTTAGCTCAGGGGTAACCAATTAAAAATCAGCGGGGTCTGAATAAAGAAAATCATAAACCAGTAAAGGTCCGGAGACATTTTTAATGATCTGCTACTTTAAACAGAATTTAACATTGAAATAAAATTAGGTGTTTATGCATCCATGTTATACATTGAATTTTTAAATAAAAAAATATTTAAAAAAATAGAAAATTTTTCCATTTTAAAATCTGAAGTGATTTTTGAAGTAGAGAACAACAATCTTTCAGTTTGCTATATAGACAATTTCCTGATTCCCATATTTTCTAAAAGACCTGAACATTTGTTATTTTTCTTTTTTTCTGGCTTAATGAGAGCAGTGGGATTCATGCTGCCCTGCAAGGCTTTAAACCTGGGTTTGAATGGAGACAAAGCCATTCTAAAGCACATATCAAGGTGCTCATTTTGAGCCTGGATCCATATTTATTTTTGATTCTGTTCATGGTGGAGAATCCTGCTTCACAGCAGCAGGTTGAGCCAAACATCCTCTAAATGTTCAGGGACCGCTCTGGTCCGGCCAGGGCAAGATCCGCTATTGCACCAAACAGGAAAAAGACTGGCGAGAAGATCCGATTGGTCAAATAAAAATTTAGTAACAACAGATCGGTAACTACAAATTAACAGCATAACTCTTATACATTTAAAAAACCTAACACTGTTTATTTAAAAGATTGGATGCAACCTATTGGTACTTCAACGGACCAGGAAGCAGATTTCTCATCTTCATCAGAAACCATACATATGCTGGATGCTGATGGGGATTTTTTTAATATGTCATATTAAGCGTTCATTTCTGCATGTTTTGCTCCTACAAATTTAATGATAATATAGCTCATGCTTTCCTCAAGCTCCGAGGAGAAGTCGGAGCGCAGCAATATGGGAGGAACAGCGGAGGCTGTAGGCTTTGCTTTGTAGGAGGTCTGGAGCGGTGGCGGAGGATGTAGGACTTCGGGGGTAACAGGAGAAGCGGCACAAGTGCTGTTTAGACACTGTTGTCAGACAACACGTGATATATTATAAATGTTTTAAATCAGGTTGGGTCCGGATTAGCCAGCAGGTGGGTCCGGATCCGGACCGCAGTCCGCTAATCCATGACTTATGTTTTAGGTTGTGGTGTAATGGAACAATTTACTTGCATCTTAAAAGAAGTGGCTGGGTTTATAGTAGGGACAGCTTTTCTTGGATGCTCCCTGGATACAGCAAATAACCTTATCACTATTGGACAATGTCTGTCCCCCATTGATTGTATAAAGCTAGGCAGTTCCTTCAGTGGTAGAAAGCTCCAGCCTTGGTGCAAAAAAGGGGCGCCTCCACAGATCCTTCCTCCCAACTGATGCTAAACTTTATAATCTCTGCTGCTCCCAACAGGCCCATTAAGAATTTAGAGCCATGACACCGTCTGCACATTTTTATGATCTGTATAAGAGCTCCCCCCCCACGTTTAACACATAAATATCCTTGATGTTTTTGTACTCGAATGCCTTAATGTTAATGACTACAGAGTTCTTCTTTTTTCTTGCCTTGAATGATTTTCTTTCTACAATCATGGTCATTTTTACAGTTTCCTTCTTTTGTAATTGTTCATATTTTCTAACTAAGATAATATATATTTTTTTCTTTTAACCTTTGCTGTGCAGTATATCTTTTAAAAATATGTTATTTAGTCTTCTGGGTAAATGAAAGTTTTCTTGTATCTGTTCTCTCCCTCCCACACCCACATTTCTCAACTCTTGGCCAATAAAGGAGTTTCTATTATATTTTTTAGATTAGCTTAATGTTTTGAGAAAGTCACTTTGTTTTAGCTAAAGTAATAGTTTATATAGAGAGTAATCTTTAATAGTTGTTATACAATCAATGCAGACAAGGCTGTCTGGTTTCCTGCCAAGGACTTCTTGAAATCTAAAAATTCTGAGCAGAATTAAAGCAAATCTGTTCTCAAATGCAGGATAAAGTTTCAGGTCACAATTCTTGGAATCCCTTTTCTGCTGCAGTCCAGGCAACATCTGAGCAAAGCTGACACTGCAGAGGGCTCTCCCTTTGTCTGAAAGACCTATCACTTTAAGGCATAATTAAGAAGAACAAAATTGTTTTAAATTCAGCTTGTAGACGTTTATGCCCCAACAACCATACCTATTCAATTATAGCATAAGTCAGAAACCCATTTTTCTAACTAATTCGCTAACATTTTCAGTTTTTGCAAACCACATTAAAAAAATGCTTATGATTTTAACAATTGACCAAAAACCACCCAAGATGTTCTGTTGAGTAAATCCTACTGGGGTTTAGTGTTTAAGCCAAATTAGACAAGAACTAGGATCATAAATTGTAAAAAAAAGGAGAAATTAGTCAAATAAAAAACTAGCTGATCCTTTAAATTATAGTAATCATTTCAGAGGGAAGTGTATAAAAACAACAACAACAAAAATCATACTGCATCAGTAAAATCTGAGGAACAGGATGAAACACTTATGTAAAAAAGTTGAATAAGAGCTCAGGTACTGATGGTATCACAGGCAGATTATTAAAAAGCTTAGCAAAACCTAATCACCTTTATTATACTTTGCTCAAGTACAGAACCCATTTTAGCTCATAAGACATGGAAGGAGTTTAGCATTGTAGGAAGAAAATTTGAGTTTTCTTTCATAACTTTATTTCACCTCTTGATGAAACATGTCTGGCAGTCATGCCAGAGGTTTTATGGTGAATTTCTCATCCATTTACTATGTACTTTCCTCATTCTCCTCCAAATATTTCAGCAAAACTTTTCCAATTACATCAATATAACTACCGGTACTATTTAATTAAATGTGATCTGCACCATGTCAGAGTATCATCGCTTGTCCATCTGCTACATCTTGTTTACTCAAAAATAAAGGAATGGATGAGGACAAACATAGTTTGATAAGGCCAAACTTTACTATAGTGGAGGTTCTTTTTCCGGGTGGATCATCAAAATAAGTGGTCCTCCTAATTGTCAAGCATTCTGGTGATATGTTTACGTAAAGCTGTTCTACGTGCTCATCCCCATTTTCACTTAGTGGTGGTGAGTCTGTTAAAGTGGAAAAACTTTGGGGCTTTGGGTCCCCTGGTGCTTGCCTCGGTGCTCTGGAGGGGCGCGTCTTCGGCTCTTCACAACCACTATTGAGCATTTTTTCTTTGGATAAACTTTACATGCACAAATGCACTTTTGCAAACAACTACAGGTGCTTGGTTCCAGCTACCCAGAGATTCACTTCCATACAGAAAGCCCATATTCTTATCTTCAGCTACCACAGCATACATGTCAGATTAAATAATACTACTTATACGTCAGCGATAGTACCTAGGCTGTTTAGTGCATCTCTTACTGTATACTATATCTGAAGATGTTTTATCATAATCTCCCTTTTATCTCCTCTTTCTTTAATCTTTTCTCCTTTTTTCCTGTTTTTCCCTTTCCTGTTCCACTATACAGTATCTTTAAACAAAACCAAAAGCCATTGTATTCTATTCTAGGAGGTCTTCAAACCTACCATCATGGAGGAATATAAATACATTGGAAGTGTAACAGTTCAACCCAAATGGAGGTAGTCAAGAACAGACACCACTGCTTCCATTTTCACCAAATTTGAAGTATTAAATTGAAGTGTTGAGTTTCTATCTTTTGCCGTTTTGAAAATATCACATCCAAGGAATCTGGGATCTTGGTGCGTTCAGGAACTTATTTCACGGGCTGCTTTAACCACCACTGTCTGCTGCGTATGAGGAGTGTGTGTATGAGGAGCAGGTGGGGCAAAAAGTGGGAGTAAACATTGGAAACCAAAACCAGCCTCTGCACAATCAGTTCAAACTGCTTCCCTCAGGATGTAGATACAGAGGCACATAGGTCAGGAGAAATGAGGCGGAAAATTCATCCTTCCCCATGCAAGATATCTGCCCTCCCTTTTTAGTTATTTGATATTTAGTGGATTAAAACAGTTTTGTATCGTGGTGATTGTTGATGCAAGTTAAGTCTTTGGTTTACTGCATTGCTGAAGGATCCGTTGCTCACTGGGTTTTCCCAACTGAGTCAAAAGAGTGTAAAGAGGAGACTTTTCAGTTCCCTAAAACACCACCCCCCCAAAGCTTATTAAATAACCCATGCAAACACTCTAACCTTCAACTCTTTTTTGCAGAATTTTGTTTACATTATTTTTCATATTTTAAAAGCTCATTACTTGTATTATTTAAGGACCAGGTATTAGTTTGAAGGTTTTTATAATTAGAGGTGCATCAGAGCATTTGCCTTTGCGCTGATTTTCAATACCAGCACAATTGTTGAAATGAATCACATCTCAGGAGAAACATAATCTTTGTTTACAACTTCTGGCCTCTGCTATGAATGATTCATACTGTGTGTTAATGTTATAATCGGGTTTTGGGAGGAGACCCACATCTCCCAGTTACCCAGCAGTATAGGGAATCCCAGCTCTCCTGTCCACCATCAGAATAGATGAGTTTAACTCAACAATATAGACAAACTTCTAGTCTTTATCTCTATTCTCTCTCATAGATCAGAGGTTTTCTTTGTTTATATACAACTAAAATCCATCCGTTGTCTTTATGGAGTTAGAAAACCAGACCTGGAAATGTTGACAATTATTAAAATATTACAAAAACAATTTAAAGCTTAAACATGTATACTTGAACTGAACCATGTAATATCCATGTGTCTGAATATGAAAATGCAGTCTTTCACAGGGTGTCCTAATTATTGCTCATAACTGTAGTCAACCAACCCAGCATTGTTCATCCCAGCAAAGAGAATATTAATGCTTGACCCAATAGTTTTTATTAAAAACGACTGTGGCTAGGATCCCGTTGACCTCACTGTACAATGATGCATAAATTAGCATTTTAAAAACTGCAGATTATATAATTTTTCCCTCTAAAAGAATAAATTCTGATTAATATTCCTCAGCTTTCTCTCCTGGTCTGATTCACTTCTGTTTTGTTTCCTGGCTCTGCTATATGTTCACACACAATCAGACACCCACACACACTAGTGCCGAGTGTTTGGCCTGCAGGGTTTGCACAGCAGGGAGGAATCAACCATATGGCAGACATGAGGACGGAGCCAAATCTGGCTTGTACACATGCTCTGTGGCCGTGTTGCTCTGTGTGCTTTGTGTGTTCAGCTGACAGCAGCCTGCACTTAAATATATATCAGGGCCAGTAGTAGCTGTTAGGTGAACGCTGTGTGGTTTTCACTGGAAGGCTGCCGAACGAATGAATGAAAACCACTCTCCGTTCCGTCGCCAGTCGCTTTGCCCTTGAGCAAGGCACAGAAGCTCCTGCATTAAATCTCCATTGTAAAGGGGAAACCAGCAATAATGCTTTGGAAACATTTAAGTTTTTATATTTAAAATCTTTATATTTAGGCAGCTGCTTGTTGCTAAGTGTATTTTAAAAAAGGTAACAATAAGACATTGGGTTAAGAAAATCCATTTACTCTTCTAATTCCTATACTGTAGGCTCAGATATTCATCTTTAAATCCGCAGCTACTATATGGTCTCATTGTAAATTAATCACCTAAATCGACTAAATACTGGTGAAGTTCTGGCTGAAGGTTTGACTGTTCCCCTTTAAGTAATAGACTATTTTAATTTGCAAATTTCCTGCCAAAAACCTGGCATTTAAGCATCATCCATACATTTTTTCAGTTCATGGTAATTCTTATTGTTAACCTGTTTTTTCCATTCCAAGAAATATTACATGTGTGTTACTGTTTGCCCAATAGTCTAGCTGTTATTTAAGATGAAAGTGAATGATTCAAAAGGTACTTATTTCACCATTAACTCTGAGGCATGATGCTGCCACTACCCTGCTTACCACTAGATCAGTCTTCTTACATTTGAAAGCTCAACCTCAATACAGGAATGGTATTTTTTGTCATAATTTTGGCCAGACATCTCTTATCTAATATAGATAAGAGATTTCAAACTTATCTCCCATAGATTTTTAAAACATCAAGCTTTGTTAAATAAGATCAGATATTACATATGTCATTGTGTGCCATTGCCCAAAGGTATGAGAATATAGTCAGCACAAACTCACTTTTTCTGACAGTGGCTGCCACAATTGTGTGGTTTGCTCTGCAAAAGCACATTTACTTGTATATCAGTCAGGTAGTACATATAATTTGACCCTTTAATAAATATTTAAAAACATATATGCAAAAAATTTGTGTTAATAAAAACCCTTGAAGTATGTTTTTCTGTAATTTCATCAAAAATGAAACTGCAACTCTTCATAGAGGTCAAAATGAATTTTCCATTCATGTTGATGCTTGCCTCTCTGCAACAGTGTTTTGTTGTACAGAGACAATTTTTTGCCCTCTTCAGGCCAATTCTCCAGTCGTATGAGGATTTTTGGATTGGACCGAGTTTCAGCCTGATCGTGTGTCCAGCATTGTGTAGTATTAAGGGGGTAACAAGAGGGGATTAGCCTCACACGACCCCCTACCGATCAGGAATCGTAAGGCTGGGAGAAAATGAAACATGTTTGAAATTCAGTTGGGCGTCGTAAGGTGTTCGTGGACAAATACTGCTGTTGAAGCAGAACTACAAGCTGATTTACCAGAAAAAAAACAAAAACAAAAAAAAACAGGGTGTTCTTATTTTTCTCTCTTGAGGAGTCTGACCAGCGACCCCTCTTAGCTGAGTCTGACGTGTTTTTTTGATGTGCAGCATCGCATCAGAGCGTCGGGCTGCACAGTGTGAGAACATGCATCGTGATCTGTGAACTTTTAAACACTGTTTCTTCGTACAATTTAAGCTATAACTGCATGCAACGACTGAAAATATCACACAGTGTATACCCGGCTTTAGGCAACTCATTTTAGTCAGAACGCTTCCAGTCATCCATACTTACATTTATTCTGTGAATAAAGTGGAGTTTTAGTGATTTCAGCGGAAACACAGGACTTTAAAGACTCCTTTATTTCATGCATTTAATTTACACCTAAATCTGATTTTTAGGTTGTATTAGTTTAGAGATATAGGAAGATCATTAGCTACTGCAGTAGAGCCGCCTCTGTTGGGAATACATTAAATAGTGCTACCTTAATCTAGCTTTACATGGTTTGTGGATGCGCCATCAACACAGAACCTATTCTGCATGCAGATATAAGACACTGCATCTAATTCAATTGTATGGACATGCAAGCATGTTATACATAAACCATTATGGCTGCTGGTGTGTGGGAGACTTCTGGGTCATGGAGGTCCAGTTCATTAAAATGTATTAATTCATGTTTCAGTGTTTTGCACACTCTAATCACTCATGTCTTGTATACTGCATACTTGCATACTCTTCTTACATGCAAGTTGGGCTATAACGTTCCTATATTTATCTTCAACTTTTCCCCTTTCTCATCAGTTCTTTCCTTTTTGCCAGATTGCTTCACCTACTCCCTTAAAAAGATATGGGGGAAAAAGAAAAGGGGGGGCAAATTTGTGCCTGTGAGATGGTTCTAAAAAAATGCATACATCCTATAAGAGGGAGAAGGAAACAGAGCGAAGTGCAGGGAAAAATACAGCCTGTGTGCCCATTGTCAGTCGACTTGACATCTGATCTTGCTGAGTATGGTAAAGAAGAAGGCGCTGAAAGTTCTCCGTGTGTGTATGTGTGTGTGTGTGCTTTGTGGCCTGGATGTGTCCTCCTTTCTATGTGGGTGGTGAGAGGAGGTAGTAAGGGAATAGGCTGTGTGAGTGCATTTAGTTTAAGTGTCAGCATGCCAGCGTGTGTGGCAAGCAGGAAGAAAAGAAAGGCAGTGAAGGAGAGGCTGAAAGATGGATGGCAGGGAGAGCAAAGGAGTCAAAAAGGATAAACATTTTAGGTAAAAGTGATAGAAAAACATGGAGATGTTAACAGATTTCCTTGTTAGTATATATATGTAATATTAATGGTTTAAGTTATGAACGAAATAGCCGCTTCCTGACAAATAGACAATTTTGATCAGGCTTTGTCTAGGCTCTTTCCTACTCATGTGTACTTTACTGTTTTTCCTGTTGTTTTCATGCATCGACAGGGAAGTGCACCGCTTATGAAAACATATCAATATTTCATTCCATAACTTCTGGAAATTCAAGCTTGATGTGCAAACAAAGAAAGGGGAGCATTAGCTGTGACAGCTGAATGCAGATCTAGTTCACCAGAAAGACTTTGAACAGAGAGGGGGGAAAAAATTACTTTGTTTTTTCCACATTAAAGTTTATTCATTGCTAAGATCCAGTGCCTTTTCAACATATTGGCATGTTACAAAGACCAACTTTAACGTATTTTACTGGGGTCTCACTTGAGAAACAAAAACAAAGTAGTAATTTTTAGTGAAATGGAAGAAGAATGCTGGATGCTTTTTGAAAAGTTATTAGGCATCAACATTGTTTAGGCAAGGCTGTAGCATGATGAAGAATAGGGTGAAAACAACAAACTTAGGAGTGAGTAAAAAGGCTTTTCAACTGCTGTAAAGAGGAAAAGTTCTAAAATAATCACAATAAATGGAAAAGCTTCTGAAATACCTAAAACTCTTAAGTTGTTATTGTTGCCGTTTGTGTGAGCACATGCATCATCGGGAAAGGAGGGTCCTATATTCACTAGAAAACGCAAACCTGCCGGTTGGTAGCTGGTTGAGCATTGTGTCACCTTCGAAGCTCACTAAAAAACATTCACAGCGAATTTCAAATGTTGGTCGTTTTTTTCCTCCCACTTTATGTTGATGCATGTCAAATGCAACCAAACCTTAGCCTGATAAACCAGACTAAATGTGAAATTAAATGTGTAATTTAGTCTGGCCCCCATGAATGAGACATCGGAAGATTGTTGATGAGAACAACCCGATGTTTTTCAAACCATGTCTGTGCCTATTGGCCAACGCTCTGACCGATCCAGAAATTTAAAACACATCTCTGCGTTGTGATTGGCCCCCCAGTTCTAGGGCATTGGTCGAGGTTAGACCACTCGGACGCAAAAATGATTTTAGCCACTGGCGGGTGGGACTAGTTTACTACGCTAACCAAACCTGCCTTTGTATGGACATCTTGTTACATATAGTGTAATCACAGTATATAAAGGTGAAATATTTTCACTAATTAGGAGATTTGAGGCTAATTTGATGCAACAGATTTTATATGAACAGCAAACATTTTAGATACAAAGTATTATGAGTCCAATTCTTTCCAATTCATTGTAAAAGCTTTCTGTTAATTAGGGGAGAAACAATCCGATTAATTGATTATTGAAATAATTGTCAACAAATTTAGTAATCGATTAATTGTTAACTGAAGTATAGAGACTCTAAAACGTGTCTTTAGCTGACAGAGCAACCCAATTAATATTTTGCATTTAAGAAAAAAACGTCTTTTGTTCTTTCAATATGCTCTATCCAGAACTCAAGTGGAAAAGATTTAGTTTCACCTTGGTTTAATTTCAAAAAAGTCTTCCAAGTCTCTAAGGAACCTTCAGGTATCCGATTATTAATTGAAAAAATAATCACCAGATTAATCGATTTTAGAATAGAACAGAAATGGAATTTAAATTCCCTTTATTGTCCCACAATGGGAAAATGTAGGTGTTTATAGCAGCAAAAAGATTATAGAAAAAAAAAATGTTCTCACAAATATGGACCTTAAAAAATATGTATAAGAATAATATAATACAAAAGCAGTTGCAGCCCTAGAGTTAATCAACCACATTACTTTCCAGCAAATTATATTAAAGTTTGCAGTCACGTTTGACACCTCTGTGTCTCTAAATGATGACAATGTGTAGGTTTTAAGACTTTTCTTTTACTCTGTATCAAAGTGGATCCATAAACAATTCAAACAATCATTTTAACCTGTGAAAAAGTTGCTGTAAGTGTATAATATGACAGTATTTGTATTTCAACAATGCTGCATGTTTCAATAAATCCTATCCCACATCCTCTGCATAAAAAAAAAAAAAAAATGGATAAAATACAGAAAATGAGAACAAGGGGCTTTGATTTATGATAAAGGATTAAGAATATGTAAATATATCTGTATTTTCTGGAGCTTATGTTATTCTAATGTCAGCACAGGGCTTCAATTAGAGCAAAGAACCAACAGGCACATATATAAATGCAGACAGGCCTATTGATTTTTGTGGCAGCACTGTCCTGTCACCACTTACGGGGCGACTACACCTCTGATCACCTCTTCTCCCCCGCCTCCTCTGCTGTCATGCCTGCATGTGTTACCCTTTTCACCTTTCAGCTTTTCTGTTATCTACCATTATTATGGTTTTCTTTCCGCAAATCCTCCATCACAGTATTCCTCTTGCTCTCCGTTCCTTCTTGCCCTACCATTTCCCTTCCTTCCCTCAAAGGAGACAAATTCTTGTGAGGATAAGCTGCCATACGGCCTACTGCATATGAACACAGACATGCCAAAGTGGCTACAAATTCAGATAAAAAAACAAAAATCATGCACAAATAAGAAAATGTAGCACAGGTCCCTCAGAGAGCGAGAATAGAGAGGAAACAAAGCCGCCATGCTGCGTTTAGAGGCTTTGGCAAAACCACCCCTGAGTGATGCCAATGTGTGTGCAGAGTCAAACAAGACAAAAAACCAACAACATGGAGGTAAAACATAAGAGGTACACAATGCAACAGAGGAATTAGGAAAAAAACAGGAAAAACTGATTTTAAAGGAGTTTTGAACCACACAAGCAATCATATACTACCTCTAAAAACATGTTTGTGTTTAAATGAGATTTTGTAAGAAAAGAGATTTATAAAACACAAAAAGTTTGAAGAGGTACATATGCATTATAACTGCAAGTATTTTGTAATTCATCTCTACCAACAATGCACATCAAGAGATCTTGATATTCATATAATAGTCTTAATTGTTTTCCTTCTTCCATGAAGGTGAAATTCTCTGCAGTTTGCAGTTGTGCTTTACCCCTTCCATTTCGAGATACTGGACGACACATGGCCTATATACTGATGAGTACTTCAGGCCATATGTAGCACAAAAGTTAGTGAGTAAGAGTAAAGGTTTTAGAGATAGCAACATATTTAGGGATGTTTTGTGGAACAGTGAAATCTCAATAGGCCACCCAGTTAAACTTTACCTTTGTTAGTTTTATGAAATTCAGCTAAATCCAGAAACCTTTCTAAGGGATTATCCTTAGTTTCAAATCCAAACTTTAACCTTAACGATGACTCCTAGCTCTCTTCAAAGCCCGTTAAAGGCACAGACCAAAGTATCTATAAATGAACACTGGAGCAGAACATCTGTTTTACTTTTAACATGCAAAAGGTTTTTTTTTTTTTTTTACCCCCATATATTTAAATTTTCTTCTTTTTGTCAGAGCTATCAAAAAAAAAAAATCCAAACACCAATACTGATATCTTTAGTGAGAATTACTTCCCATTTGCTTGAAAAAAAAATAAGTAGAAGAACCTGGCATGTAGCAGTAGTAATTATGCCCTTTAAAAGGGATAAAATACAGGAATAAACTTTTCATTCCAACTTGGTTTACGCGTTTAAGATGTGTGTAAATGATACGAGAGATAAGTATATATATTACTCAGATCTTTATCTGAGAAAAAATCTCCATATTTTATTAATATAACCAACACTGCTGGATTTGTGGAGCTCTGCAAGAGGACTGAACACAGTTTAATGTCTGCAGGATCTCCTGTTTTTCCTCCATTTCTGTCTCCAGCCAGAGGAAAACTTCTTCATTCCTCACATTCCTGCTCTAGATTTACCTTCTCCACCTCTCTCTGCATCAACATCACATATCCTCCTCCTTCTCTGCAGCTCAGTGCTGTTTGTCTGCTTCCATCTCTTTTTCTCTTTACCTTCTTCTTTTCTCAGGATCATTATCTCTTCTCCATGTCCACCCCCCTTTCCAGCTCTCTCTTTCTCCCCCCTCCTTCGTTTCCCAGCACGCTCCAGTAAGCTGGAGGAGGCAGGGGGCTCGCCTGAACCTTCCACCCCCAGCAGGGGCCCTTCAGCTCAGCCTGGCTGACTGGCAGGCACCCTGGCACATCTCCAGCACAACACACACACACACTGAACATTTTCTCTATATTTTCAAAACAGGCTTCTTATGCTTTTTTTTAGGTTAGAGTTATAACACACCTAAAGCCTGTCTAGGCAGATGGTGTCAGGGTACTCCTTGGTATTGCTTTGGCAGCACTTAACAGTATTAAAATTGTGCTAAGAACTTTTTATTTTATTTTATCTAAAAGCAGAATTGTCATTAAAAAAACAAAACAGATGAAAAACAACATGACACTTAAAAACCTACTTTCAAAACAAACCCAAAAACCTTGAAAAACCTTGATAAAATAACTCTTTCCCCTGCAGTATATCAGAGCTGGACATGGGTTTAACAACATCACCAAACTAGGCTCTGAAATCCTTATACAGTCCTGGAAAAAGCAAAACAAAAACAAGTCATTGAACCGCTCTTGTTTTCCTTTTTTGTCAGTTATATTCTTCAGGTTATGTATCTTTAAGGCCGATTTATGCTTCGAAACCAGGTCGCCTGCGTAGGTGCCCTGGTGAACGCAGAGACTGCTGCACCTCTCCCAAATCTGCTCTACACTATGCACATTTCCTGTTTGGTACCTTCACAGCTTGTTTTGTTTGTATGACCGCTATTATGGAAAATTACTCTTGAAGATGGACCAGCTAGAAGAGCGAGGTGTGCGAAAATGCTGGGACCCTTTTTCCACCTTGATCCCCGCTCTTTTTCGCCCTAATGTCCCTCTGTTTTCCAACAAACTTGCCCCCACTTCCTCACCGCCTCGGACGTAGCTAGACCCACAGCTAGTTCCTGATTGTCCCTCTTACGTTGTGTGGAATAACATAGTACAGACCATGCTTCAATATTGGGCCTAAATTAAAAATGTCTGACTCATAACTCCGACAAGCTCATTGTGACACACTGCTGCAGGAGTAAAACCAGCCCATCTTTAGAATGAGATACTGAATTTACTTTTTTGAGGAGTGTATAAAAAGCATAGTCAATGAAAAAAAAAATTAAGCGAACATGCAAACACCACAATATAAGAATTAAGTCAAACTTCTGTGAAATCAAACCGTCCACATAGGAAGCAATACTGAATAAAAATTTCACTATAATCATCAAATGCTGTCGTGGTTCTGCAGGTGGGGACCACAGAATACCTATGATTTCTAGCTGATTTTTGGTTAGTTTTGAATGTTGGTGGTGCTTTCAGACTTGTGGTAGCATGACACGGACCCTACAACCAACACCAGAAGACATGTAGGAGGCCGTAGGAGGGCAAGAACTCAGCAGCAGGACTGCTACCTCCACCTTTGTGCAGACAGATCAGGAGGAGTACTCCCAGAGTCCTGCAAGAGGACCTCCAGCAGTCCACAAGTGTGCATGTGTCTGCACAAACTATTAGAAACAGATTCCATGAGGATGGTATGAGGGCCAGATGTCCACAGATGGGGGTTGTGCTCACAGCCCAACACCATGCAGTACACTTGGCATTTGCCAGAGAACACAAGGATTGGCAAATTCGTCAAGGAGATTATCTTCAGACCCCTTCTGAGACCATATGCTGGTTGGCCCTGGGTTCCTCCTAATGCAGGATGATGCTAGACCTCATGTGGCTGGAGTGTGTCAGCAGTTCCCGCAAAATGGGACCATTGAAGTTGCGGACTGGCCCACCCATTCCCCAGACTTGAATCTGATTGAGCACATCTGGATCCATCTACCAACGTCACATTGCACTACAGGTTGTCCAGGAGTTTGTGGATGCTTTAGTCCAGATCTGGGAGGAGATCCCTCAGGAGACCATCAGCCAACTCATCAGGAGCATACCCAGGCATTGTAGGGAGATCATACAGGCACATGGAGGCCTATATAATTTTTTTTTTAGCCAGTTTTAAAGGACATTATATCAAAGTTGGATCAGCCTGCAGTAGTTTTTTCCCGCGGGTTTACTTTTGACTGTGGCTCCAAATCCAGGCTTCCATCGGTTCATAAATTTGATTTAAAGTGATTGATTCTTTTGTCAGCGCATTGAACTTTGTACAGTACAAAGTATTCAATGAGTATATGTCATTCATTCAGATCTAGGATGTGTTATTTTAGTGTTTCCTTCATTTTTTGGGGCAGTGTATATCCATCACTCTGACAATTGTAGAAAACAAAAGAAGAGAAAGAAAACAAAAAGGAGAGAGAACCGGAGTAATTTGGCATTTCCTTTTCAGACAGAGGAGGAAGGGCCAGTGCCCTCGATTTCGGCATGGAGTGCGTACACACTCACACACCCCTTTTTAATGACCCTTACATCCGGCCTAAGGCTCCAGAGCCCCAGAGAGAAAACAGACTGGATGGAAATCGAGAAAGAAAGAGATGGATAGATGCAGAGGAAGATGTGTAGATAGATGTAATA